>NC_051213.1:28383711-28573711 GCF_015220715.1 Pygocentrus nattereri
AGTGTGCTCTCTGTGTGTGCACTCCAAGTATAGTATATGAGTGTGTTATCTGAGTGTGCCCTCCAAGTATAGACTATGAGTGTGCTATCATTGTGTCTCCAAGTATAGTATATGAGTGTGCTATCTGAGTGTGCCTTCTAAGTATAGTCTATGAGTGTGCTATCTGAGTGTGCCCTCCAAGTATAGACTATGAGTGTGAAAGTAATGAATAGATTTATCTGATACACAAATGAAAGCTGTCAAAAATAATATATGACAATTTCACCATTTTGATAGTGTACTATCAAAATCTCAGTTTAACCATAACTGAGGCATTTGCTAATTCTCACTACCTCCTTTGCCACAAACAATCCCCAGAACTATAGCTCTGAACCTGTGCACCTCTCTTGCTTTTATGAGATGGTTGAGTCTATGTATGAGTTTGCGGAGGTCTGCATTAGTTCTGCAGTGATCTCAGCATTTTGGAGATAAATATTGGGAGGATTAGTATGTGGATTAAAGGATTAAACACTACTGGTTTTGAGGACAAAAGTAGCCAAGCTCACTATATAGGATTAGATAAAAAACGGTAACTACAGATATACAAATCTGAACATGGCATATGACACAGTCATCAACAAGCTCATTAACATCAAAATGTATTTAAATAAATGCCAGAAATCACCACTATATCAAATGTATGTTGGTTATGATCATTTATACAGTACTGTGCAAAAGTCATAGGCACCTAAGCACATTATTTAAAACCAGTTATGTTGTTAGTGTTTCTGTCACATGTTTTTGCCTGTAAAAACACCCTATATCTTTAGAATAGATGCAAATAAACACCAATAGAAACAAACAAAAAGTAACAAGCATATTATTATATGATTAATAAATTAATTAGGTAGAAAAAAGTAAGTAAGTAAGTGGATTGTGGTGACTTGTGTGTAGCTGCAGTTAGCCAAGGAGTTAACATAATGATATCTTACAAGCTACTTTGAAGAGCAATTTAGTTCCCTGAACGTCCTCAGCTATCGCATGTATTTGCTAAATTCCATCACCAACACACTTCATTTTACATAATGAAGCACTGATTGACCAAACCAGGTATTGGATGTTAATTAATACTAAATAAGAGCTATTTACAAGCTCTGGCTTCATGCCCTCCCAGAGTCCAACTCTCCTCTATAAGCTGATCTATCAGAGCACGTCTGAGCATAACTGCTCTTTGTTCCCCCGACAAGAGGAATGGAGCGCAACCTCTGGATACACACATCCAGAAATATCCACACAGTTCAAAGGGCCCTGAGAAACTCTAACTCAAAGTGGAATGTTGGTCATGTGAAATAAATGTTTCTAAACAGAAAGCTCTGAGACATCAAATCAAAGCATCCATCAAATTTTAACTAACATGCGGCGTTGCAATCCAAGTCTTGGATGGAAAATCGGTAGCAAGGTTAATCCAAGAAGTGTGTATTTTCAACTTTGTTTAGCAAAACAAACCACATCCCGTGTTTCTGTGCACACATACACACCATTTCAGTCACTCTGTGTGCTCACACTGTATCCCAGTACACTAGGATTGTGTTTTAGGATGGGGGTTTTTAAGGGCTATGACATGGCTACAGGGGAGTTGCAAGAGAAGAGCCATACAGAAATGAAAATACCTAAACAAACACAGAAAAAATATGATTATATTTGCCATATATGCTCTTCCTAATGGCTCCACTTATAGACCACAGAAGATAGGCTAATGTCAATCATGAACCCCCTTTCACAGTAGCCATAAAATTGCTTCCTGTTTTGGATTTTCCTCTATTTCTGCATTCTGCATTATTTTTCTTCAGCAACATTAATGAAATATGTTTGGATGGAAATGTGTAAGATTTACAAAACCAGAAATTGAATAACTGTATATTATCTTTGTAGGTGAGCAAGGCAATGTTTATACAAATATTTTTATTGGTGTTAAAGGTTTATTGTTAATATTATTGTGGCAGTTGTACAACAACTGCTGAAATCAAGAAAGCTGCAGTTGTCCTGTCCGTTTTATATCAGCATGGCCATCTTTAAGTATAGAGTGAACTGTGTTCACAGCAGTGGGGTCTCACCCCTTCTATTTCACCCCTCAATGCTCACTAGCAGCTCAGTAGCTCAATATAGTGTCACAACATCCATCCATCCATCCATTATCTTCCGCTTCTCCGGGGTTCAGGTCGCGGTGGCAGCATTCTAAGCAATGAAGCCCAGACCTCCCTTTCCCCAGCCACTTCCACCAGCTCTCCAAGGGGGATTCCGAGGCGCTCCCAGGCCAGCTGGGCAATAGAGTCATGCCAGCATGTCCTGGGTCTTCCCCAGGGTCTCCTCCCAGGTGGACTTGCCTGTGACACCTCCCGAGGGAGGCGTCCAGGAGGCATCCTAACCAGATGCCTGAACCACCTCAGCTGGCTCCTCTCGATGTGAAGAAGCAGCGGCTCTACTCCGAGTCCCTCCCGGATGACTGAAGTTCTCACCCTATCTCTAAGGGAGAGTCCAGACACCCTGCGGAGGAAACTCATTTTGGCCGCTTGTATTCACGATCTTATTCTTCCGGTCATTACCCAAAGCTCATGACCATAGGTGAGGGTGGGAACGTAGATCGACCGGTAAATTGAGAGCCTTGCCTTATGGCTCAGCTCTTTCTTTACCACAACAGACCAGTAAAGAGCCTGCATCACTGCTGACCCAGCACCAATCCGCCTGTCAATCTCCCGCTCCCTTGTACCATCACTCGTGAACAAGACCCTGAGATACTTGAAGTAAGAGCCTATCCCCGACCCAGAGAGGGCTCTCCACCCTTTTCCGCCTGAGATCCGTGGTCTTGGATTTAGAGGTACTGATTCTCATCCCGGCTGCTTCACACTCGGCTGCAAACCGATCCAGCGAAAGCTGAAGTTCGCGGCCTGATGCCCCCAATAGGACCACATCATCTGCAAACAGCAGCGATGTGACCCTGAGGTCACCAAACCGGACACCCTCCATCCCCTGACTGCGCCTAGAAATTCTATCGATAAAAATTATGGTGACATACGGTGACAAAGGGCAGCCCTGACGGAGTCCAACTCTCACTGGGAACGAGTCTGACTTACTGCCAGCTATGCGAACAAACTCCTGCTTTGTTTGTACAGGGCCTGAATGGCTCGTAGCAAAGATCCATGTACCCCGTACTCCCGAAGCACCTCCCACAGAATACCCCAGGGAACACAGTCGAATGCCTTCTCCAGATCCACAAAGCACATGTGGACTGGTTGGGCAAACTCCCATGAACCCTCCAGAATCCTGGAGAGGGTGAAGAGTTGGTTCAGTGTTCCACGACCAGGGCGGAACCCGCACTGCTCCTCCTGAATCCAAGGTTCGACTATAAGCCGGAGTCTCTTCTCCAGTACCCCTGCATAGACCTTACCAGGGAGGCTGAGGAGTGTGATTCCCCTGTAGTTGGAACACACCCTCCGGTCCCCTTTGTTAAAAAGAGGCACCACCACCCCAGTCTGCCAATCCAGTGGCACTGCCCCTGATGTCCACGCAATGTTGAAAAGGCATGTCTGCCAAGACAGCCCCACAACATCCAGAGCCTTGAGGAACTCAGGGCGGATCTCATCCACCCCTGGAGCCTTGCCACCAAGGAGCTTCTTAACTACCTTAGCGTCTTCGGCCTCAGGAATGGAAAAGCCTATTCCCATGTCCCCAGACTCAGCCTCCTCACTGGAGAACATGTCGGTGGGATTGAGAAGGTCCTCAAAGTATTCCTTCCACTGCCCAATGACGTCTTCAGTCGAAGTCAGCAGCACACCATCTTCACAATATACAGTGCTAGTGGCACACTGCTTTCCCCTTCTGAGTTGCCTGACGGTTTGCCAGAATATTTTCGGAGCCGACTTAAAGTCACTTTCCAAGGCCTCACCAAACTCCTCCCATACACAAGTTTTTGCCTTGGTGACGACTGAAGCCGCAGATCGCTTGGCCTGTCGATACCTGCCAGCTGCCTCTGGTGTCCCACAGGCCAACCATACCCAGTAGGACTCCTTCTTCAGCTTGACGGCATCTCTCACCTGGGGTGTCCACCACCGGGTTCGAGGCACCAACTACCTTGCGGCCACAGCTACAGTCAGCCGCTTCAACAATGGAGGAACGGAACATGGCCCATTCTGAGTCAATGTCCCCCACCTCCCCCGATATCTGGTCAAAGTTCTGACGGAGGTGTGAGTTGAAGATCAATCTGACAGGTTCTTCTGCCAGACGTTCCCAGCAAACCCTCACTATATGTTTGGGCTTGCCTGGTCTGACCGGCATCTTCCCCCACCACCTGATCCAACTCACCACCAGGTGGTGATCAGTTGACAGCTCAGCACCTTTCTTTACCCGAATGTCCAAAACACATGGCCGCAAGTCCAATGACACGACTACAAAGTCATTCATTGAACTGCGGCCTAGGGTGTCCTGGTGCCATGTGCACTTATGGACATACTTCTGTTCAAACATGGTGTTCGTGATGGACAAACTGTGGTTTGCAGAGAAGTCCAAAAACTGAACACCACTCGGGTTCAGATCAGAGAGGCCATTCCTCCCAATCACACCCCTCCAGGTCTCACTGTCATTGCCCACGTGAGCGTTGAAGTCCCCCAGTAGGACAATAGAGTCTCCAGGAGGAGCACTTTCAAGCACCCTTCCCAAGGACTGGGTACTCTGAACTGCTGTTCGGTGCATAAGCACAGACAGCAGTCAGGACCCATTCCCCAACCCGAAGGCGTAGGGAAGCTACCCTCTCGTCCACTGGAGAAAACCCCAACATACAGGCACCGAGTCGAGGGGCTATGAGAAAGCACACACCTGCCCGCCGCCTCTCGCCCGCCCCTCTCAAGGAGATTGGACCCAGAGCCCATGCTGTGTGTTGAGGTGAGCTCGACTATATCTAGCCGGTATCTCTCAACCTCGTGCACCAACTCAGGCTCCTTCCCCGCCAGTGAGGTAACGTTCCAAGTTCCAAAAGCCAGTTTCAGCAACCGAGGATCAGAACGCCAAGGCCCACGCCTTCGGACACTGCCCGATCCACAACGCACCGAACCCCTACTACTGCCCCTCCCATTGGTGGTGGGTCGATGGGAGGGGGAACTCATGTAACTCCTTCAGGCTGGGCCCGGCCGGGCACCATGAGTAAATGCCCGGCCACCAGACACTCGCTGGCGAGCCCCTCCCCCAGGCCTGGCTCCAGGGTGGGGCCCCGGTAACCCTGTTCCGGGCAGGGAACACAAGTCCTGTTTTTGTGTTTTCATAGGGGTTATTATGAATCACACTTTGTCTGACCTGTCACCTAGGACCAGTTTGCCATGGGAGACCCTACCAGGAGGATCCTACCTTTTGCTCCAGACAACATAGCTCCTAGGATCATTCAAGCACGCAAACCCCTCCACCACGATAAGGTCGTGATCCATGGAGAGGGTGTCACAACATTTGATCTGATAATATCTGATACCGGAGTTATGGGGGAAAATATTGATTAATTAAAAATACCCAAGATGATTTCCATCTCATATGGGGCTGTAGCAACAAAGTATAGTCAAATTGGTAGCACTGATTATTTTTGGTTGATGGGCCTGACAAACTGTTTTTACATTGCTTTATCATTTTGTGTCATAGCACTTGCTCAACTACAGTGTCCATTACTACATAGTGTAGAAAAAAGGCCTGATTGGCTAAATTCAATTCAGTGCAGAACAAAACCAGTCAGTCATAAAGAAGCAGATTTCAAGTTAAGTTAACCCCTTAATAGGGCTGGGCAATGGGTAATATGACTATATATATAGATATAGATAGAGATACGCATATGTATCACAAAATGTAAGGATGAAATAAGCTACAACTGAGAAATAATTAATATATACAGTATTCCTTTGTAACACTAACTGTGCCTTCTAAGGTTTAAGGGGTTAAGTTCGAGAAGCTATAATCTGCCTGATTGTGTGTAGTATGTGACCTCATGTCGAGATTCAGTCGGTTTCAGTGGACTCAGGAGACCTTAGCGGCACAGAAAGAGCACCACGGTTTACACGGATTAAACTGAAATAAACAGAATTATGTGTTTTGCAGCATTTTGGTACACAAAGCAGAATCCAGAGAGGCGTTCCTTGTTTATGCTTGGAGTCTGTTAGAGGCAGGCACTGAAGATCCAGGGGGCCAGAATGCTGACTATGATTCACCCAAAATGTTTAGTTCTTTTGCCACAGGCCAAACATTTGTTCCTGTCTGTTCTAGGGCATTGTGCGGAGTGTGTGTGCAAGCAGCATAGACAAGCCACATCATAAAAATGCTCACACAGTCTGTGGACAGAAAATGGACGATGAGTAAAGACACTAAAGGGCTTTTTTAATGTGCTGCAGTCAGCATTTCAGACTGTCTGTTGTTTAGATGCCCGAGTAGACTTTACTGAGACAGCATCATTTTCTCTCACTTCAATTACGTTTAATTCAGTAAACTTTATTGCCATGACTATATTTAGTTACAGCATTGCAAAAGCATCAGTGAAATAACAGCAAGCATCATTTAGTCCTTATATGTAAGTAAGAATAGCAGGAAAAGAATAGAGAAATGGAGATGGAATGATAACCGAAATGTCTCTCTCTCTCCCTCTCTCCCTCAAATTGTCACTGTTATTGTAAACAGCCACTAATGGTACTAGGGGACCGTGGGGTCACATTTGTGTCCTAACCTATGGGGTTTATGGGGGGCCAGGGTTTAAAGTCATCCAAACTTGGCAGTAGCGACACACACAAACACATACACTCACAGATAATGAGGCTAAAGGACCTCTGAGTCTATAACAGCCTTTTGTAAACTCAGCACTTGCTGTGTTACTAATTGCCACTCTTCAATTTTACAGAGTCATAAGACTCCACACAAAAAATGTCAAAAAAATTATAACATCACTATGACGTATAACATCAGATGAATGAATAGTGAAATCACTGGAGAGCATTACTTCTACTATGACATCTTAAAATAACATGAAACACATCATTAATACACACCACTACACACAAAGTGCACATGATGCATGGTCTAATGGAGCTAAAGTAACCTTTCTATTCACATTTCATATTTTAATTTTCCCTTCCACTTTAAATGATGCAGTAGTTGGGGATGTGCATTCCAAATAATTTTGATATACGACAATCTGTAAAAGGTTCCACAGGGAAGAAAGAAAAATTATTTTAGCCAAAAATAATGTAGGGCTGTAGGCTTACCTTTGAAGTGACCAAAATATAGCAGCTTGCAAATTAACATGTTTTATTATTCAAAAATAGCCGAGGGACACTGGTGGGTTGTCATGTCGATGAGTAATGGAGAGTAATATGTCAACAGAGCTGACAAGTGTCACTTTGGATGCTGATGGGGATTTGTCATCTTCTATACAAGATGTTTTCTCCACTGTGAACGATGTGCCAAAATGTTATTTGTCAGTGAAATATGTTTGTTGTATTTGGACCCATTGGATTTCCTTTAAATATTCAACTTATATTTTTCACATATTGCCATATTTGAGACATACATACCAATTTATTTGAAATAGGTCATTTTCAAATATGGGACATTAAGCTTCTAACTATAAATGTCAGGCACCAAACATGTCTTGGCTGACCTTATTTAGGATAAGAAGTAAATCAGATTTTTCCTGAAACTGTTCCTTTAAGCAAAGCCAAAGAAACGAAACTTTTATCATGGGTTTTACTCTAAACTTGGAGACAGGAGTTGACAGAAGTGGCATTCTGTGGAAAGAAGCATAACAAGAGTGGACATATGGAGGGTTTCACTGACCAAAACAGAATCACACAAACAAATGCACATGCCAGCCATGGTCTCAGCATGTCCAGTATTTTTGGATGCTGCATTATTTCATCAGGTTGTGTTGCAGGAGCAGTGCCAGGGAGGACATTGAGATGCCATTACATCATGGAAATAGGTGCATGGCTACATTTATGACTGACATCAGCCTGAGTTGGGGTTACAGTGGGATGCTAATAACCTCTCACCCCCTGCACTCAGTAATAAACACACACACTGCATGTGAGTTTAGATCATATCAGATCCTCTTGAAACTCCAGCTTGGAACTTTATTTAATTTCTTTGCTGTTGTTGCTAACTCATGTATATGTGGATTTGAGTCATTTTTATGAGGTTTATTTGATACTTTTTATGTAAGATACATGTGTTTGTGCACTATATAAGGAGAATGTATGCAGTGCAGTCTGTTTCTTAGTTCTCACAGCATTAAAATAAAGGCAATATGGAACAAAATGTCCTAATGATCTATTGGGCAAATGTGCAGCTCAACTTATAGGCTTTAATTGTGGACATTTGGAGAAGGTGTTAGCTGTGTGATCAGTTTCATTCAGGCTGTCAGGAATTATTTAGTACATGTACATTAATTAACGGTGTCAGTAAAAAAAAAATTCCTCACAGCTTTAGAAAGTTATAAAAATAACAAGTGCAGCGGGTTGACTCAGTGTAACTTTTGAAGTGTGATCAGTTTCCAGCTCAAGCTCATACTCTATCTTGTTAAAAAGGTTGAGTGTCCGATTCTGACTCTTATAAATATCGACTCATTTCTGAAGAAGCTGAGAGCAGATGGATGTTCTCCAGGCTTTTTTTAGCGCCAAATTGAGCCGGGATGCTACAGTAGATGCAGCTGAGTTCTGGTTGAGTGATGTACATGAGTTCCAGAGTGATGAACAGAAAAACTGCAAATAAAGATTAGAGTTGTGTATGACAGGGGGTCCAGGGCATCTGGGGCAGAGGGGAAGAAGGAAGGGGGTTGTAGGAGCAGAAAGAGTTTGTGGTAATAAGAGGACAGAAAGAAAGGGGGATATTGTTAATGTCTGGGGGGAAAGAAGTATTGTGTATGGAGAAGTAAATGATGGCAAGATGTGGTGGAAGATGACTAAAGGGAGAACAGCGTTGGCGATGTAGAGTTGAAGATTAGCGTGTGAGTTGTAAACGATGCAGAGATGGGTAGAAAGTGGAAGATTGCTATTTTGATGCAAATGACAGAAGAACTGTTAAAAAGGTAATGACTGGTGTGTCTGTAAGGGGGCAAAAAATGAAAGACAATCCAGCACCCATCAAGAGCAGAGCTGAGTGAGCACTGAGGCAGGTTTTCATCATTCATTCCTCATTTAGAAATAAATAAAGCTTTGAAAGATACAAGCCTGGGAAAGGCTGTGCATTGGTGTGTGTTGATGAGAGAGACATTCACTTTCTTTACTTCTTTACTTTCTCTGAAAAGCAATCTAATTCATTAACTGTGTGACTATATGTATGTGTCATAACTTCCTCTGAAATACTCTCTGTAGTATTAACTGTGTGTTGTGTGCATGTGTTGGTGCAGCTGGAGTGTTGGAGACTGGAGTGTGTGTAGTCGTACCTGTGGGTCAGGAGAACAGAGCCGACAGGTGCAGTGTGTTCGGCGAACCAGCCCCACGCAGATGGATGTAGTGACTGATACCCACTGTGCACTGCCCCCTCCAGCCCGCAGGCAGCCCTGTAACACACATACCTGCCCACCCACATGGAGCACAGGACCATGGTCTCAGGTGAGTGACCCCAAAGAGCACAGCTGAACATTTCTACTTTACAGGACACTTTACGTGTTGGTTTAAACTCTGTATGGCTTAAAGCTAAAAGTTGCCACCTGACACCATAGCTAGTGTCATACACAGTTATTCCAACAGGTTGCACAACACTGTAGGAAGCGTAGAGGCAATATTGCTTCTGTTGTTTTGTTGCACTGTAAAAACCAGCTAAAGAAAGAAATCATGTGTCACTCAGATGTAACTTTGAATGACTGCAGCACTGTGAGAAGAAACCACAGAAGTCATAATGGTTTGACAAGTCAGTTAATCAAAGAAAAGAAATATATATGCATGTGTACAAAGATATATGTGACCCTTTGGGTGCCAAGCACTGAAAACCAAAAATAGGTTACATTAAAAATAGAAGTCTGCTGTCTTTCGACCTGTATCTACCATGATCTAGTGATTTGATAGTAAAGAGGACTCAGCAGATGTAGTGTAGGTTGGACAAGATTTTCATTCTTTGAATCAGTTTCTAATCAGTCCGTTCTGAACATTTCACAGAATAGTTTCCTATAGAACATGATTAAAGGTAAAGCACTGCTCTGCATTTTCTCTCAAATAAACCTTTTTATCATCCGCCAAACGTCTGAAACCACACTTGCTGTACTACTTAATCCGTACACAGTGTACTTACATCACTGCCTCTGAGCCTGGTCATATTCATAATGGTTTTCAGAGCAGTAGGGTATATAAAGCCATCTCTGGGTCTGGAGCAGAGTTGCTTGCTCACTGCCAAATCAAGCCACTACCTGGCATGAAACTCTTAAAGAGAACAGATGTATTTAATATGGAAAAATACACATTTCCATATTCATCCAACTTCCTCTACAAAAACATTGCACATTGCAGAATTTGCTTTGTATTTGGTTTGTGTTTATGACTAGAATTTAGACATATGAGTGAATTTAAAACATTTTATTTCACAAAAATATTAGTTCTCGGTAGTTAGCACATGTGGAACTGTTAGACAAACAGTTGTTAGATTCATTTATAAAGTGTGTATTTTTTTAATGCTTTTGAATTTTACAAATACATTTGATTACAATACTGTAATGATACTGTTGGCTATGAAATCATATTAATTATAATAGTTAAATGTAAAAGCAGGCAGATCTTAATGTTTGTTGTATTTTTGCTCATAGTGCTCTCGTAAATGTGGTAAGGGTGTGAGAAAGAGAACGGTTATGTGCCTGAGCAGTGCCTCAGGATCACGTGTGCTGCCGGACAGCTCGTGTGTGCTCCTGCCCAGACCTCACAGCCAGGAGAGCTGCATGCTCAAACGCTGTCAGAAACAGCACAGAGCTCAGTGGGTCCTCTCCAGCTGGCAGCAGGTAAACACACCCCCACAGCTAAAGCTAAGTCTCAGAGTTAACCAACATATTCAACCCACAGCCTAAAGTTATTTTTGTCATTCAGTTATACATTTGGATTACATAGTTATTTCTATGTAATCATATAATCACACAATTAATTACATTAGTTGTATAATTACAGTTATATTTACATTATATAAATTGACTGAATTGACTGGTTCAAGTGTACACTTCTTACTTTTCATCAAATGCAAATCATGATGAATTATCTCCTCTTTTACTTACAAAATAATGTGATACTATCTGTTAGCTTGGAATTTGTAATTTCAGGAGTTTTATGTGCCTGTTTTAATGAGCAATAACTGTGGCTTCTGTGGGTTTATCTCCTAACCTACTCCCTTTTCGTCTCTCTCCTCTCTACTTCCCCTGCCAGTGTTCAGTAACATGTGGTAAAGGTGTCCAGGTGCGAGTGTTGAAGTGTGTGGAGAAGGACACAGTGGGGAAGCACAGGGATCTGGCCCTGAAGAAATGCCAGCACCTGCCCAAACCCTCTGCAGAGCTACAGAGAGCGTGCGTCCAGCCAGACTGCCCCAGCATCCCTCGCCTTCACAGGCCAGACTGGTACAACTCACCATGGTCACAGGCAAGTGAAGCATCCCAACATCCTCCACCCCCCAAAAAACACTTTTCCGACTAAGGCTGTTCCAGTCCTCAAGTTCCTACTAGCAGAAAACTCTTTCAAGTATTTAACATGATCAGAAATCGCCATCTGGGTATATTTCCATATTATTGACTATTATTGATTCAGCAAAATTCAGCTTTTAAACATAAGTTTTTTAACATATGCACACAAAAATGTGATCTAATGGTCAGAAAATTTTGAATACTCTGCAGAATTGCTGTGTTGCACAGGAATTCCCTCTGCAACCCAAAGGGCAGAATACTCAGCTTCTCTATGTCAATGTGGAGCATGTTATTCAAGGTTAAAAATTTAAAACCTTCTGTGTTATATGACCATGTTATATGATGAGTATGTTAGAACAATAACAGATAAAAAACAAAGATAAAATTACATTAAAAAAACAAACCTGTTTCAGAGCATCAACCTCAGGGTGTTTAGTGTTTTTTAGGCAGTGTAGGTAAACTGTTCAGTAGATTATGCTTTATGTTTATGTGTATGCAGTGCACAGTGTCATGTGGCGGAGGTATCCAGGTGCGCTCCGTTCAGTGCCTCATCAATGGTCGTCCCTCATCTGGCTGTTCATCTCAGATGAAGCCAGCCATGTCTCAGGCCTGCAGCACAGCCTTCTGTCCACAGCAGCAGCCCCAAGGTAAAATTCCTCTAACACAACCCCATGGATCATCCACCCACCTTACAGGTCTGCTGTTTAGGTGTACAATTACAGACTGTAGTCATGCACAATTTGTCAGCTGCCCTCTACTCTATTCGTCGCTGTTCAGTTTCTAACTCGTGTAGCGTGTGTGGTGCGGATAAGGGAGTGTTTTTTACTCACAGAAATATCCAACCAGGAGTGACTCAGAAACTGACCGTTGATGAAAGGTTAGAGGATGGTTAACACAAACTGTGCATGGTCAGATGAGCTACAGTCTCTAACTGTGCACCAGCAAGGGGGAGCTACAAGACAAGGGGTTTTAATAAAGCAGACACTGAATGTATACTGTACTGTGTATTGTGAATGTCATCTGTTTGTTTCAAATCAGTTTAATTCCTCACAAACTACTTTTCCTAAAGAATCCAGATGCTAATGCTAATTAGTGACACAGGAGTCCAAGGTCATCATGCACAATGCCAAGTGTTGGTTTGACCTGGTTTTTAAAGCAAGCCTCCCAGCATTGGGCAATGGAGTAGTAGAACTCTGTTCTTCAGAGTAATGGACTCCAAACTAATCATCCAACATCAGTACCTGACCTCACTAATGCTCATGTGGCTGAATATTGTCAAATCCTCACAGCAGTGTTTCAACATCCAACCTTCCCAGAAGAGTAGAGGCTGTTACTGCAGTAAAGAATTGAGCATTAATACCCTTAATTATGAAGTTATCTATAAAAATGTGGACATGTAGTGTATTTTGTGCAGCTTAGCATCAAATGTGAAACTACATTTATTTTTTCCCTTTTCTTTCACAGGTGCAGTCTGTAAGGATTCTTTCAACTGGTGTTACCTGGTGCCCCAGCATGGAGTTTGCAATCACAAGTTTTATGGGAAGCAGTGCTGCAGATCCTGCTCACACACAAACTTATGATAAGCATCTGTATACAAGAAACTGTGCAGCCAAAGCAGCTTTAGCGGCTTTAGCATGTGAGACTGCAGGGAGATGAAGATGCCAGCAGTGTTTTCTAGTGACTGGAAGCCGTCAGAGTGGTTTGTGAGCCACTTTTGACTGAGACACTCAGCTCTGTTGCCTTCTGTTGAAAGACGGCTGTGATGTTTACTGTAACCCACAGTGGAGAGCGATCTCTATGCTCCCTCAACAGGATGGAGTGATGGATTTCAGAGTGTCCTGTGGACTCTCTCACAGATATGGTGAGATGTGTGTGGAGCACCTCATCACTCAGCCACACCTGCACAGGGATTAGTTATGGTCCCCATTGGCTCAGTGAAGTCACATGAGCTCTGTGGACCAGCTGATAAAGCACAAATCACGGACTGATTATTAAAGAATGGAGGAGAGATTTTCAGGAATATTCATCTCTCTGTCATTTTAAATCTACCTATCTCTCATTTTCTTTCCCAGTCTCTAGTTTTCGCTTTGAGTCTCTCTCCTTTTCTGTCCTAATCTCTCTGGTTTTGCTGCTAGTCTCTCTCCTCTTCTTCCCTAGTCTCTAATTTTCTTTTCCAATCTTTTTCTTTGGTCCCCAGTCTCATTCTTTTTCTCTCCCAGTCTCTCTAATTCTCTTCCAGTCTCTCTGCTTATTCTGTTCCAGTCTCTCTCATTTTCTTTCAGTCTCTGTCATTTTCTATCCCAGTCTCTCTTCTTTTTCTCTCATTTTCCTTTCTAGTTTCTCTCCTTTTGTCTGCTATCTCCCTTTCTCTCCCAGTGTCACTTCTTTTCTTCCCCCATCTCTCTCATTTTCCCCAGTCTCTCTCCTTTTTGTTCCTAGTCTTGTTTTTCTCTCCCAAGTCTCTCTTCTTTTCTCTCCCCAGTCTCTCCCTTTCTCTTCCAGTCTCTTTTTTTCTTTACCAATCTCTCCTTTTCTAATGCCAATATCTCTTTTGCTCTTACAGTCTGTCTTCTTTTCTGTCCCATTCTCTTCTTTATCTGTCCCTGTGCCTTTTTCTCCTTTCCTCCCTTCATCACAGAAAAAGCATTACAGATTGTACTCAGCTGAGGGCTGTTGTGCATGTAACGGCTCTCATACATACAGTATTTTAATGGTGCTACACATTTCCTCTGACACTAAACAAAAGGCTCTGTAGCCTCTGAAGCGTTTTGAATGAACACAGAAATGAACTGAATGAATTGCTCTGTAGGACTTCGAAACTGATCCACTTATTTATTAACAGTACTCCCCTGTTGCTCTGCGCTTACAGTCTGAACGTTAACGTGCTTTTCATTTTGGCATTGATCTGTCAAGCAGAATTCAGGTTTATCCAGTTATAAAGATCCTTGTTTTATTATTTTTGTATGTATTGTATAGTATTATTTCTTTATGCTTTTGCATTAAAGGTACAGTAAGTAGTATTGTACATATTGCTTGTCAATTGTATTACTGGTTTGCAGGTCACAAAGCTGGTTATAAAGCTTGTTGATGAATAGAAATTGAATATTGGTGTCAACCAGAAAAGTTGTAGAAAACTGATTTTGTATCAACATTTAGATCTCTAACACTTTACACTTCACACTTGCTAAAACCTCAGACACTCACCACTTTATTAGAAGCCCCTAACTTGCAATTCCACCTTGCTGCTGTACCTGCTACAGTTTGTTGTAGCCCTCCTCTGTCCCTTCATCAGTAGCCAATTTCTCACCACAGAGCTGCTCTTGGCTGGGTATTTTGATGGTGTGATGAAAGTGGTAGAAGGTGAATGATAAATTGTGTATCACACTTATACTGTATGTACTGTATAGTGGACCTACAAGTTAGATAATATTCATAAAATTGGCCAGAGCATGGTAGTGCATGGTCCAGAATTTGCTTCCAAAATGAAAATGTTACTTTGCAGTACTGTGTAAAAGTGAGAGATGACATTATATTTACATTATATTTATTTGGCATTATGTACAAGCTCTTTTCAGCATCTAAAAACATTTGACAGAAAAATGCACAGACACCAAATACAGTATCAAATTTTTCAGTATTTAACGTGTTCATCCTTTACCTTTATTACAACTTCTACTCTATTGATTCTTTTTGCTTTCAGTTTTTCAAAGAAATCTGCAGGGATACTATTCCATGTTTCTTGTAATCATCTCCACAGTTCAGCCTTAGAAGTTGGTTGCATTTTCTGTTTCTCATGATCAAAGTAATTCCAAACACAAATTTAGACTCATCAGTCCATAAACCCTAGCAGCCGTCTTCTCACAGTGGAAAGACGGACAGTAACACCTGTGGATTTTTTTCTCTTCCTTGTACAAGTGGATTATCTTATATCTAATCTCCTTAAAATGATGTCCTTAATGTTGAAGGCTTTTGTGCAATTTTCTGCCAAATATATATATTTGAGAGCTACCTTCCTGCAGAGTTAAGTTCAAACTACAGTTTGCCACACCTACTCCAGCTCTTCCCAAGTCCCTCATCTGGTCAGATGTTTTAGAGTTAAGGAAGGGCCTATTATGTGGAAAATAGTAAAAACAATGAACCTATAAATAGGTGTGTCCACACTTTTGACTGCTACCAAAAGTAATTGTTGGAAAGTACATATGTTTACTGTTATGTGATATGACTTTCTCTATTATCTTTATTCAGAACTCACCTTCAGCTAACATATTTATTTGTGAATAATAAAAAATCTGAAAGATCTCTACTAAAGATAAACTCAGCAGTGATTGTCCACTGTTTGCATTTATGGAAATTGTCACTATTCAGTCAGCGTTGGTATGAAGAATATGGACTGATTGAAGCATGGCGCAAGCAAGTTGTTTCCCAATTCATGCTGTTTACAGTGAAGCCATAATGAATGTCATCACTTCTGTCTGTCAAGCCACATCTGAGGCTGTAATTGGAAGTGTGTGAAACGGCCATATTAAACAGAGCTTATGTTTTCTCATAGCTAATGGAGGTCTGTAGCTGTACAGACACATAGATTACTAACAGTTGCTCTCTGCTAATGCTGACTCTGCACTTTTCTTATCATAGCCAGATGAAACTGTGTCGGGTGGGATTCACTTCTATATAAGCTCAAAATCATCAGTAATTAAATAGTGTAAAGACTCAAACACTCAGGAATAAAATGGTGTAGAAACAACACTGATGCTGTTTTTCAGAAAAAAAAAGTTAAAGCTTTTCTACTCTTAATACATTTACATTGCCAGTAAATTGAACAGATTCAGCTTTGCTCCCATTAACTATCAACTCCATCCTGTTGAGTGATGGGACCACAACATTGAACATCTGGGTGAACCCATGAGAGAGGCAGAAGCAGTGAGAAAGAGAGAGAGAGATGGAGAGAGGAGGGGATGAGTATGGCTGATTTATTGCTGGTCAGCTGTGGCAGTAGGGAGTGTTTATTTACCCCCTGCAGGGTGCCTGCCTGGGCCTGACCAAGCTGAGGCTGATGTCAGCTCTTGCAGACAGCACACATGTCTGAGTAATTCTCACTCCGTCTCACGGCTCATTCCAGGTCAGAGATGTTTTCTCCTATTGCCATGGAGACAACACATCTCTCATTGCAGGCAAGTGTCAGATATTATACAGTCTCTTACAGTCTCATGTGCAGTGTTTGCTAATGCAGTCTTTGGGTCCCATAAAGTGTCATACAGCTCTCATACAGTCTAAAGATGTCCTCATACAGTCTCATTTAATCTAACATTCTTTAGGTCTCATACAGTTTCATGTGATCACAAGCACTCTTTAGGTCTCAAACAGTGTCATTCAGCCCTCATATTGTCTATTACAATTCACTCTTTAGGTCTCGTACAGTCTCACATAGTTTTCATACAGCCCTCGTACTGTCTTATACATTTGTATATGGCTGTTCAGTGTCGTACAGTTTCATATAGTCCTCATGCAGACCTTATACTTTCTCGTGCAGTCTCATACAGTTTTTAGGTGTTATGCACTCTCAAATAATCCTTATACAGCCCTCACACTGTCTTCTTCAATCTCATATAGTATCATTAAGTTCTCATACAGCCCTCATACTGTCTTATTCAATCTCATACAGTCTAATTAAGTTCTCATATAGTCTCATTAAGTTCTCTCACATACTTCATATTGTCTCATATAATCTCATAGTCTCATTAAGTTCTCATATATTCTCATTAACTTCTCATACAGCCACCATACTGTCTCATATAATCCTCATACAGTCCTCACACTGTCTCATACAATCTTATACAGTCTCATTAAGTTTCATGTGGCCCTCATGCTGTCTCATACAATCGCACACAGTTTTAGGCCTCATACAGTCTCATTAATCTTAATATAGCCCTCACAATGTCTCATACAATCCCTTACAGTGTCATTATGTACTCATATAGTTTCATTAAGTTCTCATACAACCCTCATACTGTGTCATACAATCTCATATAGTCTCATTAATTCTTATACAGCCCTCATACTGTCTTATTCAGTCTAATTAAGTCCTCATACCATCTTACACAATCTTATACATCCTTTAAGTCTCTTACAGTCTTACATAGTCCTTATACAGTTGCATAAAGTCCTCATACAGCCCTCATACTGTCGTATATCAGCACATGGGACATGGTTTTCCTGCTTGAAGAACTGATGCCAGATGTGAATGAGACTCTGATAAAGAAAGGGCATTCATTGGCCTCAGAAAAGTCCCACTGAAAGGCTTGAAAACCAACACTGTAATTTTGTCCATCATCATGGCCCCCCACCCTTCCCCCTGCGCTCACTCTCCAATATAGACTGCTACAAGTGTTTGCTCTCCAGCCTCTCCAAGCTGTCATGCACAGTTAATCTTTCAGTCAGTCTCAAACAGAGGGAATTTCTTTGTTACAGTGAGTCACTGACCTGAAGCAACCCCTGAAGCCCGGAAAGCACTTCTTCAGACAGGCAGGAAAGATAATTCTGCGGATTGAAGGACACGACAGCAAGCCTCTTCCCCTCCAGGTGAACTTCTCACAAAAGCCTCTTCTTATCTCTTATCTCCTGAATCAGGACGTCTGACCCCCACCTATCTCCTACCTGAACCTCATCATGCTCAACTCCTAAGCAAACTTAGAGCTGGGTTCAGAAAAGCACTCATGATAGACAAGAGGTTAAACATATCATGCACCAGAGATCCACATACTGTTCGTCACTTACACAAGCAGCAGGACTCTGATAGTTTTTTAGAGAGATAGTCAAAACTGGCAGTTTCAGACAATGGAAGATAGAGCTGTCTAACATGATCCTTAAAAGTCATGTAAAATAATGACTCCATGAAGTTAAAGCAGCTACCAAAACTAGCTTGAGCAGAAAATGTATGAGTTCCCTTCAGATCTGCAGAGAAACATGAAAGATCTATTAGCAAAGGAACTGAAGAATGAAATTAAATCCAAAAGAAGAGCTAGAAACTCAGAGAGCTGAGGAAAAGTGGATTCCTTGAGTGCTTGAGTGGAAGTACTTGGAGAAGTACAAATCCATCCCAGCTGTACTTAAGTATATGAACTGAGTAAATCGAAGTAATCACTATCCATATTTGGGTTCAGACGTGGACAGTCACAACACAACACACAGATACTGTGCAGTGTGCTCTAGCAGGCACATCTGCCATCCTTGAGTGAAGAATCCCAAGACTGAATCCTTGGCATGCACTACCAGCGCGCCTTCATTGCGTGAATGAAAATAACCCAACAGCGCCCTCTGCTGGCAAGAGGATAGAAAATAATACTTATAAACAAAGAGAAAGTGAAAAATAAAATGTAAATACACAACAAAATAATTGGATAGCGCATATTTATATATCCTTACATAATTAATAATTTACAGATGTTCAGTATCTTAACTTGATTGTGTAATGTTAAAAATTGAAGTTTAAAAAGGTAACAATTTTTTTCTCATTAGAATGTCTAAACGTATGCGCATAATATGTACCGAAAAATATGAAAAGATAAAGACTGCTGAGTTTGATTACAATCAAAATATATTTATTATTACAATATAATATTTATTTTTACATTAGTTGTGTAAAATATTAATATAAAATGCTCCCTTTCCTCTTCAATTCACCACGAATACAATGATAAAACAATTAATTTATTCAGTATGATAAGTGAAAAACAGGCCACAGAATTTATTTGGGCGAACACCTACAGCTATCCGTTTTATGGTTAGTGTCCTTTTTATTATTATTATTATTATTGTTGTTGTTATTATTATTATTGATATTAGTAGTAGAAGTAGTAGTAGTAGTATTGTTGTTGTTGTTACATATCGTTTCTAAATCCCAGTGAAACGTGGATTTTCTTAAACCATAAAAGTTTGAGTACCAAAAGACTGAATTTAATGATAAATTAAGTGATTAAATTAAATTAATTAAATGAAGTAACATTGCAAATACCGACATTAATGGACTAATTGTTATTTTTGTTCTAAAGTTTTGATAGTTTACGTTAAACTGCCCCGAGGCGAGAGAGGATGTGCTCATTAATCGTGTCAGTAAAGTCATAATTAAGTCTATCGCCGGACGGACCCGCTGTCCCGCCCCCTGGCGCCCTCCAGCGGTCAGTCCTAAATGAAGCGGCCGAGCTCTGAGTGGGGAAGGTGAAGGAAAGATGGCGGCCGGAGCTGAAGCGGGCCATGGCCGCAGCAGCAGCAGCAGCACCAGCAGCTCCAGCAGCTCCTCCTCGGCCGCGCTGGAGGCCACGCTGGACCGCCGCTTCCAGGGCGTCACCAACACCATGGAGTCCATCCAGGGCCTCAGCTCCTGGTGCATCGAGAACAAGAAGCACCACAGCCTGGTCGTGCGCTACTGGATGAAGTGGCTCAAGAAGTGTGAGTGTTTTGTTTTCGCTGCTTTGCTTCGCACAGGCTCCGCTCCGACTCGCCTTTCTGCCGTTTATTCCTGCAGAAATGAAGCCTCGTTCAAGCAGTTTAAGCTCTAGCGCCGAGCTGCGAGCACTTTAATCACTTATGTGAGTCCGTGCTGGTGTAGCTGCTAGCATATTGTTGCTGTTCTGCTGCTGCTGCTGTTCAGGCCTGGTTTAAGATTCAGGGAAACACGACCTGCGAGCACCGCGCACCGCGAAGTTACATTAGCGGTGCTGAAAATGGTCGGAACCCACTTAAATGCAGATATCTGATCACAAGCAAGTGTTAGTTATGAGGGCTTGGCGTGTAACTCTGCATTAGTCTTTATAGTGAGTTTAAAGGGGAAATCCACCGATTTCTCAATTTCTTTTGATTCAGTGGTTGAGATGTGAACAGTCATTCAGAGTAGTTTGATGTGAAATGGCTCATTTGTAGAGAAACTTCTAGAACTCCAGCTTTCCTTACAGAGGTGTTGATGGGAACCATGGTCAATTTGAGAGAGAAAAAAAATTCTTTGGGGACCTTTTTGGCTTTAGGGAGTTTGGGAGGTACTTCATGAAGCCGAGTTGTAGTTTAGTGAACTGTGGGGCTGGTTGGGTCCTTAAATGGGCCAAACTCCTTCAGTCTACCTTCAGTTTGACCTTTTAAACTCTGTCAGACACAGGAGGGTCAGTGTCCAGCACAGAATCTGTGAATAAATGTGCTGTTCTGTTAACGATGTCCCTTATTATCTGTTAATGTCCCTTGCCCAATATCAAGTAGGGGAGTCCACAATCTCATTTTGTAGGCTTATAACTGTGGGGTTCTGTGTTCACTGCGGTTTTGAGATATTGATCCACCATATGTCAGAACTGCAGTGAACGCAGATGAAACCTTAATTAGCTCTTATATTAGTACAGTTATCTGTAATACCCTAAAACACTGTTGTTGCCCGGAGATGCTTTTGCCCCAACATTAGAATCCTAGGAAAAATCCTTCTCTTTTCTGCAGTGGAACAAGTGCAGAGAGAACCTTAATTCTGAGAGCTCTTATTCCATTTAGAATGATGAGGTTCTGTCTGCCTATGAACCCAAACTACAATGAATGCTTCACCAGACCGTTACAGGTGCAGACTCTGTTGACGTGAAAGTATAAGGCAGCTGTTTTACTGTAATACAATGTAGAGCACTCATTTTATGTTGAAGTATTTGGTCATTTTCTTATCAATATTATACACAGATTCAAATGTGATGCTATGCAGGTTCTTAGGTTGGCTTCAAGTATTTAAGTAGTTGTATTTAAGTAGTCATTTTACTTCATTCCTCATTCATCCTGTCCTAAAAGCACTGCAAGCTCTCCTTAAGTACTTATTTCTGCCTTTTGTGTCGTGAACGACCCTGTCATTCAGTACTGTAACTAACATGAGCTATAGACGACTGTACAGCTCTTCAGGTTAAAGTTGTGTGTTGAAGGGTGGGGAAATAGCAAATTAAAGTTTAGTAAAATAACAATGTCTCTTATTTGCTGTGATCCAGCTTAGAATGATTACTTTAACGAGAATGATTTATGTTGTAGCTGCTGTGCTTCTGGATACGTGCTTTACCAGAAGTCCTACATCAGCCTAATGCACCACCAAAAGCCTTTAAAAACCATCAGCACTACAAAGACCACAATCCCCGCAATGCACCACTGTGTCTAATTGTCAGTAAGGACCCTGAGAGTAATGCAACTATGGTGAATCAGCAATTCCTTTAACTGGTGTAAAAGAATGAGAAAATCAGTATAAAAAGGGCAGCAGGGAGCAGGAATAGTGCGTAAGGGTGTTGTGGCTAATGAAAGAGAGCATACACACATTTTTGTGCAAACTTTTTATATTCCAAGTTGTAAACATGACATCCCTAAGTGAATTCAGAGAGAATTTCTGAAGTTATCTGGACAAATTGAAATGTTTTGAGTTGAGCCTTGAACACTTAAGGCACTTTTTTTTTTTTTTTTTTTTTTTTTCCTTCTTTTTTAAATTTCTGCAAATTTCTCCCAAACTCAGTGACTGACTTCTTTAAAGTGTTGGTGATGGAAACCAGGGCTCATGATGTCTATACCACAAATATAACCTTTTTATTTACTGTTCAAAACCACCAGTGACCCTGCACACGTCCTCACGTTTCTAACATGTAGTACCAATAACGCTATTTTATTTAATAATTTCTTTTATTTCGTCAACACCCTGCATGCATCCCTCTGCTGTATATAGATTACAGAAAATGTTTCAGATCAAAGTAATACTTCAGAACTATTTTAAAACAATGTCTGTCATCAGGCAGCGCAGTAATGATGATGCCATATACAATAACTTTCTGTCTGGGTGCTTTTAGATGTTAAACACTTCAGATGTTTGGTTCCTATCACCACCATTGTGAACAATTCTGACTCAGCTTCCCTAGAACGGAGCATTTCACACCAAACCATTTCTTTATGCAGCAGTTATGGAAAATAGATGGAATTCACCTTTTTAAAGCTGTTATAAAGCTATTCTGCCTTTATCAGTTTCAAGGCAGAAAAAAGCCAGTTGGTTGGCTTGTACCATCTTTCACTAGCAATAAGTGCACACTAGATAAACTTTCTTGACTTATGTTCCTGAGAGCATATGCAGCTTTTAGTTCTTTGTCAATTAAAAGGTTTGTTGCTGTTTGTAGGCCAGAGCAGCAGACGTTGTGTTGCTGTACATGGCGTTGTTTTAGTTTTCCTTCTGCAATAATGAAATAATCACCAGCACAAGTTCATGATTTATGTTTTGTTATTTAGCCATGCAGTTGAATTATTCTTCTTGGATTTTGCTGGGACAGTCTAGCATATGTATGGTAAAAATGATTGATGCATTGATACCATTTATTTCAGACATCTTTTAGTCCTCACTGATGCCGTAACAAATTAGTTAGATTATATTAGATAAGGCTTTATTGTCATTCACATCACACGTGGTACAGTATATAATTCAAATGTAGCTGACTTTAAATGATGAGCATTTATTAGCATCAATAGCTGCCAAAATATGGCAAAAAGAAATGGACAGACGGAAGACGCATCCTTCAACCATGTTAGGAGTGGTAGTGTTGGGTATTTTGTAAATAATAACTTAAAAATCCCCATCATTTCTCCTCTTAGACTAAATAAGCCTGGCAACATTAATGTAAGTGATGCCTGCTTTTGCTGCAGTACTGTAAAGGCCGGTACTGTCAGGCAAGCATCACTATTAGCCAACATTTAATGTTACGGCACTTGAATGGTGTAGGCTAAGCTGTTGACATATTGAATAGTTGATTTATTTATGAAACGCTGTGGCAGTTCTAGCGAGTAAAGAAACAGCGGTGTTATCTTTTCTCCCTAGCTTGTCACTTCTTCTAAACAAATTTGTGTCAACATCGCTTACAGCAGCTTATAACGCTGTTCATTGCTAACATGGGTTACCCACAAAGCTAATGCAGTGCTTATTAGTAGAAAACAACTAACGTTAATGAGCAGTTAAACTATAGCATTTAACTTATTATACCTAAATGACGAAGCTGAAGCTTCCAATTTGCCAGCTTCTTGGAATTTTCCTGTTCCGCCTTAAATGGTGCAGCAATTCCATTCTGGTACCTCACACTATGTTCACGTGTCCAACATATGCAGTAGCCATGTACTGTTTGCTCAATCTGTGAGGAATGAAGGAGATTGCACTTGAAGACATTCATCCAGTTTGTGCTTCGTCTTAGGTAGAGCTTCATCTCCAAAATCAGTTTGGACTGAGTTATGGAGATCTGAGCTTTAAGGCAGCGCTTAAGCTCCTGAAGTGAGGTGGAGAAACTCCTTCCTTGTCCTTCTGTCCTCCTTTTGCTTTTCCAAATCCTGCATACTGTAACAGTTTGCTCATTTTGGAAAAAGCAAAGGACCTGCTCATACATATTCCACACGTCCTTTTTCATGGTATGACCAGTTTCATGAATCGTGTGTTCTATTGCTTTTACAAAAGTTAAATAAATAAATTGCGACCTCAGAGTAACAAGCTACACTCACTCGCTGAACAGCTAGCAGTTCTTTCTCCAGCAGCTCCTTACACAGGTCACTAAATTCCCAAACTGTCAGTTGTAGTCTCATCTTCAGAGTATGACTAAATCAGCTGTCAGTCACATGTCATTTTAAAAGCATCTATTTTTTGTTTCTGCGCAAAGTAAGAAGTAAAAATGTTCAAATGGTTTGAGCATCTACAGCTGTCAGTTGTTGCTTAGCAACAGCATCTCAGCAGGGTGATAGTGTTTGTGAAAAACCTGTGATGTCATGGCGAAATATCAGCACGGTTAGAATGCCTCTCAACCAATCAGCTTGCGTGGCCGGAACAAATTGTTGTATGAAGCGAGCTGTACGCTGTGTGATTTCAGAAATCTTGCTCTTTGGTGACTAAGTAGTGAGTAGACCATTGGATGCATGAAGGTAGTATGTCTGTGCCGTGTGTGAAACGGGGCCTCTGCAGACAGCTCTGTCCATGAGCAATTCCCAGTCTGTTTGATTGAAAATGACACACTGCATGCCGAGTACTGAGCAAACACACTGAGAAACGAAACACTGCTGCTAACACTGTGCACCAAAGCTAAAAGGCAGGCAGTCAACACGCTCTCTCTACAGCATATTGTACAAAAATTATAAGCTTTCATCATATGCATTGCACTCCACCAGTT
Source organism: Pygocentrus nattereri (assembly GCF_015220715.1). NCBI lineage: Eukaryota > Metazoa > Chordata > Actinopteri > Characiformes > Serrasalmidae > Pygocentrus > Pygocentrus nattereri. Next base: position 28,408,528 of record NC_051213.1, read on the forward strand.
TGAGCATGTGGTGTGGTTGTTGTGCTGCTGTTTGTCTCCAGCTGCAGTAAAACTGGCGTTCTGTGCGCAAACTCTGAATGGGAGCAGCAAACGCTTTAACTGTGTGATTTAGGATGGCAAGAGTGACCATATGTTTTCAATATTTCTGTAACTTGCAGTTGACCTGCATTAAGTAGGTGGTTTAGCATGTTTTTGTGTGTTGGGCTTGATGAACTGATGCTCTCAGGGTTATAGTGGTTAACATTTTTCCACGTTAAACTGCTGAGAAAGTTGAATGTGTAGGAGGTGTGTGACTGAGTGCTGGTTACATGCCTGTCTGCTTTGATCATGCATTCATTCACATATTCATTCACCTGAAAGGTGGGCGATACTATGACACCTTGAACATTTTCCAGACATTTCTTTCATGTGTGTTTAAAGTTCCTTTAGGACAAAATGACAGCATATGGATATAATATTTAAGTGATTGATGATTTATTTTTCAGGATAGTGATTTTAAAAGCTGTTTGTACCGCAGACTGTTCTGCAGGATGATCTTCAAATCACCTTTTAGCTCACTTTGGTCAGCTTTTATGCAGCAGGTCATTTTAATTCAACCCATGCCCACATTAATTTTGTCTTGTGTTTTGCTGGCTAGAAAAAAAACTCTGGTTATAATAACTAGGATTACTAAAGTAATATGTGCTTCTGCTGAGAAACTACTGTTGTGGTTGAGTAGATTGAGTATGCATGTGCAGGGAGGTCATGACCTCAGCCGTGTCGTTTGTGGTTAAAACAGTTCTTGTGGTCTCTGTTATAAATACTTTAACTTTGACTGCGGAAAGCAAAAGTTTTTCTGCCACTCATTAGTCAAAACCTCTTTATTGTCCCACAGCAACATTTCATTACCAGTCATTTCAGGGTTCCCACATGTTAATGATTATTGTGTAACTGTAGTGGTTATATATATAAATAATGAGAGTTAAGTCAAACTTTCAGTGTTGCACGTGGGAACAGGCGGCAAACCAGCCACTGCAGGCAGGAGCAGGCGAAAGTAGCCGTGAAGAGAAATCCCACAAATTACTGAATAGCCCAAATGAAGTAGAATGATCACCGAATCGTATAAATGGTGTAAAAGGATAGCAATAAAACAACTAAAATGAATGAAGTCATTCTAAAGAACACACACATTCTTGTAGCTTATAGAGAGCCTTCAATCCCACAGCGACAGACTGCAGCCACAGTCCAGCAAAACACCAGAAATAACCATTCTGTCATTTAATTCCTGCTTTGTGTTTTTTTTTTTTTTGCTAATAAATGATGTTTGGTGTAGTTACTTCACAGTGAGTGTGATGACCATGACTGCTGTGTTATTTTAGCATTATTTATGTATTTGTGAATCGACTGTCAGATATTCGATGTGAGTTCGCTTTGACGGAACTGTACAGGTGGGAGAGGGTAAAAACGTTTTGGTTGCGGGTGGGACTGGGATAAATAATTTCGATTTTCTGCAGGAGCGGAATGAAATCTTGCGGGAACAGGACTGAAAAATCAGTTCCAAAGAACAGAATAACCCACAACACCTTTCAAGTTTGCAGATGTTAGTGCTAACTAGCCTAGCAGTTTCCTCTATGACTAACTGATTGAGCCTTCCTGGTGATGAAACTCTACTGCTTAAATATCTAACGTTAGTTTACCGTGTTAATGTAAAGATGGACATTCTGACATTAGACAGTCTGTAAACTGACATGCTGAGAAAAGAAGCCTGTTTCAGTGACCGACACAGAGATTCTGTTGGTAGAAACAAGAAAAGACTGACAGAAGTCTTCACCCCCAGAACAACAAAGACATGTTGGCTTTATGTAAACATTACCATCTTCCAACTATCTTACATCAGCCATAACTTGTCTGGCAGTAATCTGAGGTATTTTCCACCCTTCGCTGTGTTTAGCCAGTGGTATGTTATTTCTCTCGACATAGTACTGCAGATTTCATGCCTCAGACACCCGATTGGTTCATGAATGGCTCAGATATCAGTTAAATAGCTTCATCAGGTGTTTTAAGATGAGGAACAGCTGAAACCATCTGGAGATGTATGTCAGAAGCAGGGTTAGGAGACACTGATGAAAAAGCAGAAAGTTTGCCTGGTTGGCTCTTTAGCAAACACTGCTAGATATTAAAGGACAGTATACCTGCTTATCGAATATACTGATTGAAATTCTTCTAAAGATATTAGTTGTCTGTACAATTATACTGGTATGCAAATAAATAGACATGCGACAAAACGGTGCAAAACTCACTGATTACCTCACCTCTGCACCGTTTCTATTGGGCTTGAAGCCACTGTGGGCTTTACATACTGGCATTTATCTCATTAGGGTTAGAAAACGGTCCATCTATACATTGTTAATTTCTGTTTTTGCCAATTTACCCAATGAAATATTTTAGATTTACTTCAGTTGTTAAATATGCTTTTTGCCCATACTGCCCTCTGCTACTGCAAAGCTTGTTAGCACTAGCATCTGCAGACCCAAAAGGTTGGCACTGGTAGGCCTAATACTGCAGGTTCCAATATATATATATATATATATATATATATATATATATATATATATATATATATATATATACACATACATACATACATACATACATACATACTTATTTATTTATTTATTTATTTATTTATTTATTTATATATATATATATATATATATATATATATATATATATATATATATATATATATATAAATTTGTACACAGAGCAGGGCCCTGTTAGTCATTTCACCAATATAGAGTACAGGTGATCGCCCTCTGAGGAGTCCCACCCCCTTATGAAATGTCAGAACCAAAAGAAAGATTTAAGAAACAAACAAAAATATTTTAACTAAAGAAAATGAAAGCAAAGACTGGAAAAATGAGTAATTTATATGAAAATTAATAGTAATCTATTCGAAAAGGTCGTTTTGATGTAACATGTTATTTGTAACATTTTTGGATTTTGGATATTTAGTTTGAAACTTTTGGTACAAAATTAATATATATAATAGTGGAAATGTGGCTTGTTTCTCTGTACCGTTGTCTCTTCTGTCACCTCCTCAATGAATAATTAGAAATGATATGGGTTTTTTTTTTTGGTCACTTCAGAATCAAATATGGCTGTCAAAGATGGATGGCTTCTAAATTAAACAAAATGATGTGTATATACGTCAGACATATGTCGATATGCTGCGTTTAAATGTTGGCAGTGGAGGGAGGACAGATGTTCCTCATACAGATTTACAACACCAGCATGTCTGATATTAAAAAACATGGTAACGCTATAATTGATGCACATACATGCCAACATAAGGTGAGTACGGGCCAACTGACCCTATAGGGCCTTTTTTCCCTTCAAAGGTCTGACAACTTGGCCCTTTTGACATTTTAAAAGTTAGCCAAATTTCCCTTTAAGACATACATGTTGCTTTTGCATGTCGTCTGTCTGTATATTTAATAAACACCTTTTGGTAATTTTTCTTAATCGCAACTAAATTTCGCTCAACTTTTAATCTTAGCACAGTTTTTCTACAGAATTTCACTAAAAGATCTTTTACTTTCCTGATATTTAATGCCATGTTGTAGCCATCATGTGTGTAATTCATAAGCTTTCTCTATATGAGCATTTGTTGATTAGTCATCGTTGCAGGTCTTCTCAGTGCTGATGTTTTGCCACATTTGAGCCAAAAACATCAACTTTAAAATTTTTTAGACCGTGTTTCCTTCAAACACCATTGGCATAAAATTACAGTATGTGAAAAGAGAATTTTCGCTGGCACAAATGGATTTGCAAGCAGGATGTTTTTGAGGGTTTTGAGTTTGACTGTCTTTATATCTTGTCATTTAGTCATCTTGCTACTGCGGTCCTATTGATATTTCCATGATCATAGCAAGTGACGGAAGTATGTTGATCCTATACTTGCTGCCGGTCTTCTTAAAGTCTGCACACAATTGCATTTATGTTGACTAAACTCACCATGTTACTCAAGGCTCTCTGTGGATGCTGAAGCAACTGCCGCTAGATGAAGGTTATTCATAAAAATCACTTGGTAGGCATTTGCTTTTGCTTGGTTTTTCTTCTTATTAGCTTGTTACTATTACTGATTTAAAAAGCTGTTAGCATGGAGTGCCATGGTATGTAGACACCTTTCTCTATTAATAATGGACTGGTGAGATGGAAATCTGAAAAGAGGATGAGAGCTTTGGGGTTCCTGAGATCATATTCTAAGATATGCATGGTTCAGCAGCAGGGTTTGGTGCGATAATCTGGATTCAGAGTTCTGATTGGTTCCAAGTGGTCTGGGTTCATTTGCTTTGTTCATACAAAAATGCATCATATGATTCTGATATTGTGGTATATTTTGAAAGTAATGTAATATTGGATTGTATTTAGTTTGCCAAGCACTAAAGTGAAGGATTGCAGTAAAAGTGTGAGGGTTAGTTGAGTGAGTGGTCATTCAGTGGGGTGGGACACTTGCTCAGTGTAACATAGCATCGAGCAGCAAAATGCCACAAGTTTAAAAAAAAAAAAAAAAAAGACCTGCTTGCTGAGACCATTCTAGCGGCTTGAAAACTTTGCTTAGATGGTGTCTGTTGTCCAGCTGCTGTGATGAAGCTCCTTGTATCCACTGTTTATACAGTAACATTACCTTTGGTAGGTTCACGTTGTAAAAGATTATAGTCTTGGGCTTAAAGCTGATGGAATTTGGAACTGGAGCTGGTCTCCAGATGCTGCACTGCGGCTGTCCGCTGCTCCTGTTGTATAGGATGGGTTAAAGGCAGAGGAGTCATTTCATTTCATTTTTCATTTCAGTGTATGCCAGTACTTGTTAATAAATTATAATAATATAGAATTATTATTTAATACATATAAATCTTCTGAATGTAAAGAGCAAATCTTGAATTGGCGCTACTACACTGTATTTGCTCATCTGCACCTCTTTCACAGCACCTCGGATTCCTGTAAAATACATCAAAGCTTATAAAAAATGTTTATCAACAAGTAACTTCTGAAAACACATACTGTTGATTTACAGTGCTTATAAATTAGTGCCATGTGTTTAGTGACTGTGAAGTTGCTTGTCTGTAGGTTGTTGGTGGTCAACAGTCATGGAGAGAAATGATTTGTTAAAGATGCTTTTCTGTTTTAAACAGTGGTTCTCAAACCTGTCCTCAGTGCCACCTAGACAGTCCACTTTTTTGCTCTATCCCTATGTGTTGGGAGTTGGGATAAACCAAAACTTTTAGGCTGCTAAGGAACACCTGAGGACAACTGCTAATCCCTGCCTAACTTAGGAGGTGATCAGAAGTGAGTGGGGGGCATAATGTCAGAAACCTAATCCTATTTCCACATTTCCAGCCTGGAACCATTGTGTATATTTGCACTCCTACACTTGGAGTTTACTCTTCATTTATTATTTGCGTGAAAGACTGCCTTGGAGAAGTGTTTCACTCCAGCCCCTTCTCACACATTCTGGAGAGACGTGCGAGAAAATATCGCTTCGTGTGCATGAATGAAGTATCTTTTACTACCTGTAGTTAAGAGAGAGTCCTTATTAGTGGAATATTCAAATTAGTTTGTTTTGCTCGGTGATTGTAGCCTTTTAGAATTCTGTGTTGGCACAATTACAATTTTTTTATTTAAGTTTTTTTTTTCTTCCTGACATCAGCTGAGTAGGAACAGACCAGGCCATGCCTTTAAAAAAAATGCTGTGACAAATTATGAATGCAGTGGTTTGTATTCAGTGTTTCTCACACTGCATTGCACAAAATACAACTAACAAGACTAATTATACTTATTTTGTAATCAAGCATACAGTTGGGAGGTGCTGATTAAATCCTGATGCTCTCAGTAAAGCATATTGTGACAGTTTATCATGATGACGGTAATTGTCATATTGCCAAGCCCTAGTTTGTAGCATGCCATGATTAGTGCTTTGCTGTCAACATTTGGGTTATGTGTTTGTAAAGCTGCTTTGTGTTGTAGTGTTGTTAATAACTAAGTGGAGATATATGCGCAATGTGCAATCAATGGCATGCCTTACTGGCCTTTTTGTTCACCATAAATTTAAAAAATAAAAACCACAGGTTATTACATAAGTTCCCAAACCTGTGAGCCACAACATGGGTACATATAACAGCCATGATCATGCGCAGAAAAAAAAAAGATAAACATAAACTGGATTTTGTCATTCTTAATTTTAGTGTAATATTAGAATGTGATAGTGGTCATGGGCCGTTTTTTGACATTATAGAAAACAGTATACATTTTTAAAGATTTTTTTTATATATATATATATATATATATATATATATGTGTGTGTGTGTGTGTGTGTGTGTGTGTGTGTGTGTGTGTGTGTGTGTGTGTGTGTGTATATATATATATATATATATATATATAATTTTTTTTTATCACCCTAAAACTTACATTTAAGAAACCTTCTTGCCTCTTTTGCATGAGTGCCACGTGTGGTGTTGCTGCAGTTACACTATCCACCCAATTACAAAGGTAACAGTACACATTGACCTACCAGTGTTTCTTCTTTAAAACATGAGTGTTGAATAACTCTTCTTCCTCTGTGTACAGCGGAGCCCAGTCACAGGCTGAACCTCTTCTACCTCGCTAATGATGTCATTCAGAACTGCAAGAGGAAAAACGCTATCGCTTACCGCAGCGCTTTCGCCGACATCCTACCAGATGCCGCCCTGCTGGTCAGGTGAGCATCTTCCCTAATGTTTGTCTCTCTCTTTTTTTTTTTTTTTTTTTTTTTAAATATGTGCTTATGATATTTGCTGTTCATTTTTGCCATATTCCTATTGCTGAAGTATACAATATGCAAATGTGCCTCTAACAAGTAACTCAGTTTTATTCTGAGCTGTGAAACACTTGACACATCACGAGCATTCTTTAGGTGTTTGGATGAATCAAAGCCTTCACATGATCCAAATGAAAGGAAATAATGCAAGCAAGTTCTTAGCCATGTCACATCAGGATAAGAGTGATGGGGTAGTTAATTAAAAAAGTAATTCATTAATTCACTAATTCAGTTATTTCTCTCAACCTGTAATAGAATCAATGAACTGACTACTTCCTAGAAAGGTAAAAACTTCAGCTCCCATCTAATGCTCAGCTCAGCCAATCAAGGACTTCTAAAGGCAATAATGTGAAGACTAAGTCAGTTAGGGTTAAAGCTTTGTACCACTCTGCTCCCAACACAGCAGGGTAATGTTTCATATTTGCAATTTTTAGCAATATGATTGAGGTATCATATTTTGTGCAGCCCTACTGTGTGAGTGTGAATGAAGATGAGACAATTTAGAGGAAGTATTCTTCACAAAGATCATTTTTGATCCTTGTTCATGTCTGTGAGCCTTTAATCGGCTGAACCTTTCAGTGTTGCATTTTTTAACTGTTTGTATGTTGTAGGGATGCTAAAGTGCGCAAGTCAGTGGAGAGAATATTCAGTATTTGGCAGGAGAGGAGCATTTATCCAGATGAACTGATCACAGAGCTGAAGGCCACTCTACAGAAAAAGGAACAGCCACCACCGCCTTCTGGTAACTACAAGCTATAGTTCACAGCAGCAGAAACAGCAAAACTGTTCTAGTCCTGACTGACTGAAAAAACATTCTTAGTGATTTTAGGTTACTGGACTAGTCAGGATGATTAACAGGCAAACAATTCTGTTTTGTTCAATTCTGGAATTTTGTGTTAATATCATTATCGTTAACCGCTAGTCCAGATAGGGTTGCAGTAGCAGTTGAGAGAGCAGAGAATCCCAGACGACCCTGTCCACTGCAACTTTCTTCAGCTCATTCCTGGGGACCCCAAGCCGCTCCCAGACCAACTTGGAGATGTAATCCCTCCAGCGGGTCCTAGGACGACCTCAGGGTCTTGTCCCGGTCTTGTCCCCATCGGGAGGTGTCCAGGGGGCATCCACATCAGATGCCCGAACCACCTCAGCTGGCTCCTCTAAATACGGAGGAGTAGCGACTCTACTCTGAGCTCCTCCCGGACGACCGAGCTCCTCACTATATCAAATAGTAGTGCACCATCCTCCAGCTCATTTCTGCCGCTTGTATTCGCATTCTCATTCCTTGTCATTACCCACAGCTCATGACCATAGGTCAGGGTCGGGATGTAGACTGACTAGTAAACAGAGAGCTTCGCCTTTTGGCTCAGCTCCCTCTTCACCACTACAGTCCGATACAGTGACTGCATTACTGCTGCCACCTGTCCCAGCCTGCGTCCGATCTCACGATCCCGTTTCCTATCACTCATGAACAAGATCCCAAGACACTTGAACTCCTCCACCTAGGGCAGGTCCTTTCCCCTTACCTGGGGTGGACACGCCATCCTTTTCCAGACTAAGACCATGGACTCAGACTTGGAGGTACTGATCTGCATACCAACCGTTTCACACTCAGCTGCAAACCACTCCAGCAAGTGCTGGAGGCATGCATGTGATTCAGCCAAAAGAACATCATCATCTGCAAATAGCAGAGACACCACCCTCCAGCCTCCACACACAATGCCCTCCTTACCCCTGCTATGCCCTGACACTCTGTCCATGAATATCATGAAGAGGAGTGGAGACAGGGCACAGCCCTGGTGGAGTCCAATGCTAACACTGAAAGAGTCTGACTTAATGCCAAGCATACGAATACAGCTCTCGCTCCGGGAGTACAGAGATTGGATGGCCTGGAGTAATAGCCCCGGCATCCCATACTCCTGGAGGACCTCCCACAAGATATCTTGAGGAACATGGTCAAAAGCCTTCTCCAAGTCCACAAAACGCATGGAGACTGGGTTGGCAAACTCCCATCTTAACAATTAACAATCTGAGGTCCATGCAATATTGCAGAGGCATGTTGGCCACGACAGCTCCACAATATTCAGAGCCTTAAGCATCTCTGGACGAATCTCATCCACCCCTGGTGCCTTGCCACTGAGGAGCTTACCAACTACTTCAGTGACCTCCACCAGGGAAATGGAACTTGACACACCAGAAGCCTCTGGCCCTGACTTCAGTGAGGGAGGCACGTCTCCCGGATTAAGGAGTTCCTCAAAGTGCTCCATCCACTGACGGACAATATCCTCATTTGAGGTCAGAGTTTCTCCACCCTTGCCGAATACAGCTTGGGCGCAGCCACCCCGACCACTCCTGAGTCGCCAGACAGTTGTCCAGAACCTCTTTGAGACCAACAGTCTTTTTCCATGGCCTCACCAGACTCCTCCCATGCCCTGGATTTGCTTCTGTCACTGTTGTGGCTCCCACCTTTTTTGCCTGTCGGTAATTGTCTGCTGAATCGGGAGTCCTTCAGGCCATCCAGTCCCTAAAGGCCTCTTTATTCAGCTTGATGCCCTCCCTCACCACCGGTGTCCACCAGGAGGTTCTTGGGTTACTGCCCCGACAGGCACCCACAAGCTTTTGGCCACAGCTATGCCTGGCAGCTTCCACGATGGAGGTTTTGAACAGGGTCCATTCAGACTCCATGTCCCCTACCTCCTCCGAGAAAAGCTCTCCCGGAGGTGGGAGTTGAAATCATTCCGAACAGGGGCTTCCAACAGTCGTTCCCAGCACACCCTCACTATTCTGGGTCTGACCATCAGACTTCCCTGTCATCTGATCCAACTCGCCACCAGATGGTGTTCAGTTGACGGCTCAGCACCCGAGTGTCCAGAACATATGGTCCCAAGTCAGATGAAACGACAACAAAGTCGATCATTGACCTTTGACCCAAGGAGCTCTGGTACCATGTACACTTATGAACATCCTTGTGTTCGAACTTGGTGTTTGTTATGGACAATCCATGCCTGGCGTAGAGGTCCAATAACAATTCACCATTCAGGTTTAGGTCGGGCAAGCCGTTCTTCCCAGTCACGCCTCTCCTCGTCTACCAATCATTGCCAGCGTGAGCATTGAGTCTCCCAGTAAGACTCTGGAGTCTGTAGGCAAGACCCTTTCCAGAAGCCCGCCCACTCGCTCCAAGAAGGCCGAATACTCTGACCTGTTGTTTGGTGCATAGGCACACACAAGTCAGAGTTTTCCTCTCTCTGCAATTTTAATTCGCATTGAGGCGACCCTCTCGTCCACCAGGACAAACTCCAACTGCAAGGTCGCCAGCCAGGGACTTGTGATTGTGTTAATCTGTGATTCTTAAATATGATTTTAAATCTTTTAAGCTTTTAAATGTGATTTAAGTTCAGTTGAGAGAATGTTTATTATTGATTGGACAGGAGTGAGTAAAAAGCATTGTGTATTACTTAAGCAATATTCATATAGAAATGTAGTTTGCTTAATTGATTTCATATATACAGTACCAAGTAATATAAAATTATAAATATAAAATAATATAGGGCCAGCTATGGAATGGTAAGGAACCCTGGTCTTTCCAAATAAAATAGATTTCTCACCAGTGTTTGTTTTTCGTTTTTTTTTTTGCTTTTCCCCTTCCTCTCATATCTAGTTAACCCCAAAACTGCCCTCAAGTCAAAGATTGTGGCTGAGTTTGCGGTAGGTATCTGTCATACCAAAGCACCAATATTGATATGACTTTTTGTCCCTTTATATTATTAATCATTATTTAATACTGCTTTTCTTCTTTTAGCCACATGCCTTGATCGAGCGTTTGGGGACCTTTAAGCGCTCACTGGAAGAGAGTGAGCTAAGAGAAAAGCAGCTGGCCACTCTCAGAGTGGATGTCTGCAGCACAGAGGCCCTCAAGAGGCTTAAAGGTGATTTAGAACTTTACTGCTTTATATAAGTTTCAGTTTCAATTTTTGGAGAATTCTCCACAATCACTATTCTTTTTCTTTCTTTCTCTCTTCCTATATGACCCGCTGTAGATAAGGCAGGGGGGAATAAGTTTTCTAAGGACTTTGAGGAGGGCAGCATGAAGCTGCAGGAGTTTGTAAAGTTTCTGGAGGGGCAGATGCAAGCAGGACCCCCTCTACTTGAAGCTCTGGAGAATGCAGAAGTCTTCTATGAAATGCAGTACAAAGAGGTCAAGATCGTCACCAATGTAAGTCAGTATTTTTATATGTAGTGTCGGTTATTTAAACAAAGTAATATTGCAGTGCACTTCAAGTGTTCCTGTATCCATTCAGGCCTACAAGACCTTCGCTAATCGGGTATCTAATCTGAAGCGTAAACTGGACGCCATAAAGGCCACGCTGCCAGACTTGGATGACTCCCCTATTCCCTCGCCCTCTGAGGATGCCCCCTCGCCCACAGGCTCGGAGTCACCCTTCCATGGCCTGGGCGCCAGAGCAGGCCAGAGCAGTGTAGACCGAGAGGGAGCAAGAGCTGGAGAGCAGAAGGACAACAGAGACGTGGAGGACATGGACCTGTCTGAAGAGGAGGACGCCACAAACATGGGCATTATCGGTAAGAAGAAAATACTGGAATCCATCTTCTTTGATTTCATGGTTTTACCTGGAGCTTTCATTAAGTCTTATCAAGTGTTGTATTTTACACTTTTACTATCTTTTAGTTGAAGAAAAAAAAGAAAAAACATCCACAGTGGCAGCTTCAAAGGTGACCAACTCAACAGCAGCCAGGTCTTCTCATATTATGGCCGCCTCTGCTTTAGCCCCTCCCACAAAGCCGACGCCTGAGCCTGCAGCCAGTCAGACGCCACCGTCTTCTGCACCTACCCCTACAACACCTGTTCCTGCAAGCCCCGCCCCTCTGCAGGTGAATTTGGCAAATGTGGATCTTGGAAAGATCAGCTCCATCCTCAGCAGCATCACTAATGTGATGAAGAACACGGGTAAGCCACTTTCATTGCTTACTATATGAAGTTTTCTTGAAAAGAAAAATAAATTCCCCTGGATTTGTCTCCACTAAGATGCTGAAGGCACCAACTTTCTGCTTTATTCTCCTTTACATTCAAAGTGAACACCAGAAAAAGTACAATATTGCATCAGTAGTTTGGAAAAAAATCAAATTTCCATACTTTTACACTTTTATAGATAATGCTGCCATATGGTGTCAAACTGTCGATACTACATAACAACTATTACTTACATGGGAATTTTACCGTGTTGTGTTCTGTGTCTGTTGTATCCTCCTTTGCATGGACTTGTCCACCCACGTCTTTTCTTCCACGTTTTTTTTTTTTTTCCCCCCCTGCTTTTTCCTCTTTCCACTGAAGGTGTAAGTCCTGTGTCCCGCCCCTCACCAGGAACACCCACTACACCATCTAGCCACACCCCTTCATCCAAAACTCCTCTTGTGGCACCTGGCGGAACTCCTGCATCCAATCCACTGGCCAGTATCCTGTCCAGAGTAGACATTTCCCCTGAGGGTATCCTCAGTGCCCTCACCAAGACACAGACAAACAGCCCACGGCTACAGGGTGTGATATACACAAACGTGCATACAGATAGAAAGGAGTTTTTATCTATTGATTGTATTTACATATTCATAGTTGTTCTTGTGTAACCATTACAATGTCAATGACACTATCTGTTTATTTTTCTCCCTCTCTGTCGCGCTGTCTCTCCTCAGGTTTGTCCTCTCTGCTCTCTTCTGCCCGTGCTGGCTCTCTCACCTCTTCAAGTCCCGCCCCCTCTTCCTTTACCCTTACATCTTCAACAATCACCACGGCAACAGTGACTACAACCCCCACCACCCCAACCACCCCAAAGACTCCAAAACTTTCCAGCAGCAATGTAAAGCGCGAGTCAGAACGTGAGCGAGGTTTAGAGTGGGAAAAGGTGAAAGAGAAAGAGAGGGAGAAAGACAGACGAGAGAGGGAGATAGAAAGGGAGGAGGCTGCAATGCCCAGCCTGGAGTCAAAGATCAACAGCTTCTTGCAGGGAAACCCTGGTTTTAGTGCTCTTGGCCTTGGCTTGGACGATGGGGTCAGTAACAGCCCTCTGCTGGTTGGTGGAGACAATGCGGATGGCACTCCTGTTCGTGATGAAAGTGGCAGCACTCCAACCCAGGATGAGATAATGGACACCCCTTGTGTTCTTAGCGATCAGAATCCGGGCTGCTCTGGAGCCGTTTCACCTACAGCGTACCGTAGTGACCCCTGGGATGCAGTGATTATGCCAAGAGAAGATGAGAGGAAGGACAGGGATTACCGCACCCCTTCATCCTCAACGTCCTCACGATCACAGGCCTTCAGCCCTAGTGGCAAAAACACAGGTAGGAGTAATATGAAGCCCAAAGAACAGGATGGCATGAAGAGAAAAGCAGGGGTATCCACAGGTCCCACCTCTTTCACCTCTTCTGCGGATGTAGGTGTGAAGGTGGCCAAGATGGAGGGATCAGGAGGGAAGAGTGTGGTCCTGCGCAGGACGAGTGGTGGGACTCAGAATGGAGGCAAGGAGAAGGAGGAGAAAGGGAAGAAAGGAGGAAAGAAGGAGGAAGACAGCGAACACTACCACCGCATTGAGACTGTTGTTACTACAACGGCCAGCAGCAGCGAGGGCACGCCCATAGAAGCACTATGCTATAGCAACCGCATCCAGACTGTGGAGAGTATTCGTGTGATTGGCCGAGGTCCAAGGAGGGCAAGTGGAGCTGCAGCAAGAGCAGGTGGGGCGTGGTATGAAGAGGAAGAGTTTATGGAAGCCCCACTTCCACATCACCCTGGCGACCATACCCCTGAAGCCCCCGAGGAGCTGGGACTGGTCCCCCCTCCTACGCATCTGCTGCCACAGGGGCAGTACCCACCACCTCCTTACACCAGTGAGGACTCTACTCATCCTGTGCACACTCACACTATCCCCCAGCACCACCCACCTCCATCTCCTTTCTTCCCCACCCCGCCAGTTCCTCCCATCCCTCAGCCCCCGCCCCCTTCAGTGGCCCCACCTACAGCAGCCCCACCCTTACCTCAGCCTCCTCCAGCCCCTTCAAGAGACTTACCCCTCTCCCCCACGTCTGCTGTGATGGTAGGCGGGGTCTTGGTGCCCATTGACCGTGTCCTGCCGCACCCACCTGCCAACCTGCGCCCGGAGGGGGGTGGGGCTAGCAGTGCTGCACCTGCTCGGGGCAAATCCCTGCCCATGCGTCCTGCCACACTCAAAGAGCAATTCACCCCTCACCATGCACCCCCTCTCCATCGCCCTGGTACCCCAGGTGTACCCCCGCCCCTTTTGGGCAGAGGGCGTAAGGGGCCACAGTCACCCTCTTCCCCAACCACACCCACCACACCTTCTCCATCTGGAGACCCCCGGCCACTCCTGCCCTCTCCAAACTGCCTGCCCAACTCTGCTGGCTCTCAGCGAGCCCACCGACCACCCTCCCCACTTGGCCTCCTCCGCCCGCCCATCCACACACCTCACACCTCTCCCCTGTCCCAGAGGCCCTTGCCACGAGGGGGCCTACCTCTGTCCCTGCCCCTCCCACCCCCTTCCCTGTCCCGAGAGCCACTGCTACCTGGGGTCAAGCGCCCCGGTCCTGCTTTCCGAGGTGGACCGCTGCACCCTCCGAAGCGTCCCTTCCTGCCCCCACGTTATTAGGGTTATTCAGAATAAGGGTCAGCCTGCAGTGCCAATGCAGTGCAATTATGCTGTGATTTGATGTAGGAAGTGTTAGCACCAGACTGTCTCTGGGCCATGATGAAAGATAAAACTAGTCAAAACGCATGCCCGTACCAACCCCACCCCCCTACCCTCCCTGACCTTCCAACCCTGCCAACCCACAGCCAGCAGTGTTCACTTACGTGTAGACAAAGAGAAGCCTTCCAAAGATGGAGAGAATAGACGTTGGAGAGAAAGATGACGCAAAAAAGATAAACGCAGTGAGAGAGAGGCAAAAGGTGGTTATTCACTTCAGTTCCACTTTCTTACTTGTGTGAGATGGGTTGCATGAATGAAGGAGTATGTGCGCGTGTGTGTGCATTTTTTTCTTAAATACTTAGAGTTGTAACTATAAATGTAAATAAGGACTTTAGCTCTTTCCTTCTTGTAACTATAACTGCTCTTTCCCACTGTTGTATGGCTTCTGCTTTCTGATGGGGGGGGGAGAAAACCACAAAGTTTCTGCTCTATAAGCTCTGTCCCTGTTTCTGTACATGCATAGTAGACCAGTCAAACTCTGCTTAAACTCTAAACTGATTTAAATCATAGGCATAGTTTAAGCATCAGCCATCCATTATCACATCACCACTCTGCCTCTTTCCGGATGTGATGCTCTTTCACCTTTGGGGCGGGGGGAGGGCTGTTGAGTGAAGGCTGGGGTGCCGAAATAAGCTAGTAAGAGGGAGGAAATAAAAAGAACAACCTCAACGCTCAACCTTCAGAGTAGATTAGGTTTCTGTTCAGTTTGAACTGAGCGCTCACGTGTATTGTTGCTAATAAAAGCCCTGCGATGATAAACAAGAACAATGGGGGCTAGCATTTTTTTACCATCATAATGATGGCAGAGTTTGTCACTTTTTTGGGTTTGGTGTGCTTTGGTTTATTTCAGGAGAAATGTGAATATAGAATGTGTATCTTTAGTATTGTGTTCTTTAAAAAAAAACTTGATTTCTGATCATGGTCTCTCTTTTTAACATCTTGTGCTTTTGTTCCCTAACTTTTCATGGATTTGTACAGTATGGCATGCACAATGCTGTGTATCATGGTCTCTACAGGAGCTATATGTAAGATTAAACACAGCTTCCAGTCTGCACAAACACCTCTTCCTTAAAGTCAATATTTAATGCATTGTAAAGATACAATAATCACTTCAAGTTTGGTTATAAAATCATAAAAGCATCTCTGGTAAGGCCATGTTTGTTCAGTCACTTAAGTATTCTGGAAAGTTGATTGGAGGGTGGTGCAAGAAGAGGCACTGATGCCTTTCCCTTGCTTTGCATTTTCTGTCCCTTTTTATTTTTCTTTTTTTCCTCATTTTTATTTAAATCTCTTAATTGCCTTTTTCCAAGGTCTGACTTTTCATGAAAGTAGCTCTTTATTTGAAAGTGTCAGAAGATAAAATGAGTCCAGAAACTCGTGTGTATCAACATTTCCAGTGATATTTTTCTCATGTCATCCCTTCTTGAGCTATACTGGATAGGATTTTTGTGTTCAAACTTAATGAAGTTCAAAGGAGATGTTGCACCATCAGTGTCCATGAGGTGTTCATATTGACAGGATGCATTCAGCCACGCAGATGTTAATATATGAAAGTTTGTTTTGACTGTGTGAATTTAGTGCGAGAAATAGTATTTTGCAGGCTGCAAACTAATGCGTGTCTGTTTTAAACCCTGTTGTTGGTTTCACCAAAGTGAACTGGGCAAAAATGTCAACATTAACATAAACCTGTATAATGTAGTGCTCTTTCATGTACAAGCAGTGAAAGTACTTAATGTATTTTTTTTTTCTTTTAGTGCTGAAATGTTGAATCCTTTGAGGAATACGATATGGTGTCTTCTTTTTGTCATATATGCATTCACATTCAGAGAGACTGTTCCTTACAAAACTCTAAAGTACTTTAAAGCTCTACAGTTTTTTGTTATTTATTCAGAAACATAACCGCTGTGCCATCACAGATATGCAGGTGTAAATGTGAGTGCTGCACGTTAAAGTACAAAAACGCAGACGAATTCATGATGGGGCAGTTTAAAGTGGCCTAAATCACAAAACAGAATTGCTTCAAGATTTTTATTGGCCTGAACATTTTAATTGGAAACCATTCATTTAGCAGCACTACTTTGCGTCAAATATTGCATTCATGTAATATTCAAATTTTCTTAAAAAATGGATTACATTAATCTACAACCAATCCTGAACACTGTTAATCATTTTATTTATTTATTTGCTTTGTGCTTCTTGTCCTCTGTTGCGTTTTATTTATTTATTTATTTATTTATTTATTTATAGAAAAGCTGTACAACACAAACTCAGGCATGGTCAAACTAGTCCTACCCCGAAACACCTTCCAGAGTCTATGGTTACATAATAACTGCTTAGCCTGATCTAAACACAAGAATATTTTCACATACATTTCACCATACGCCAGTATGTTTCCTTTCCAGTGTGTACGATGAGAAACATTTGAAGAAAAATGTGTGTGTGTTTATATGGATCATGCTGAAGTCCACCTAATCTGCTGATGTGTATTAATGATCAGGTTCTCGAGAACTAAAACACCAACCTTTCTCAAACCTGGTCTGAGAGCTCATCTCCGCTTCTCGTTTTAGTGTTATTCTTATTACAACACGCCTAATCTAACTATTCAGGGTTTCCCTAAGGCATCTTGGTGTTAAGATAATCATTTGTAGAGGTTGTTCAGTGCGACGCTCACTCGACCATTTAAAGATCATTTTTGTGCCGAGATGCTTTCAGGACACCCGGCCCAGGTGCTTACAAAGCCCTTCTTGAAGTGAAGTGAGTGATAGCAGAGAAGGAAAAAAAAAAAACACTAAACTGTGCAAGATGGGGAAGCCACCAGGACTAGAGAACCACTTGGTGTAGAGTGCAGCACCAGACGTTCCTCAGACATTGTATGATCTAGCATTATGTGAGGTGTCCATTCAGGACTGTGACCAGTGACTGAACTTCATATGATCTGGCTGGATATTTGAATCCATGGCTGCAGAGTAAATGTGTGATGTCAGTTCCTAGATCACCCTCTGCTGAGGCATGTGGGTATAGCAGCCTGTTCTCATCCTACATCTCTAAAGCCAAGTCATATGAAACAGTACTGCTTCTGTCCTACTGAGTCCATATTGAATGCCTGTTCAGAAACTATTCTGCTCAATTTTCAGTTTCAAAATGCCCAAATGCATACCAGTATGACCTTGCACATGTGGATTGGTCCACATTTTCAAAGAGGCAAAACCCCATACAGTGCATTATTTGTCTGTAGAAGTCCCTCTGCTCCTCCAGACTGGGGCAGAGTTTAACTCATGACTTTGCGAGGTGAGGTCTGTAATGACGAGGCCACAGTTGGGTTTATTCATGAACATGGCTCACTCAGTATGTGCACTCATTGTGTGTGTGTGAAATTGATTTGATCACAAGTGACATTTTGAAGGGCAGGTTTAACCACAGGCCAAATGTGTGCTATACCTGGACTGTGATCATACTAAATTTCCTCATATGCTATCAGTTGGGCCTCTGATGTTTTAATCAGGATAAGAGCCGTAGAGGCAATAATTTTATGTTTTGGGCCTTTTAAACTAAAGGCCAGTGAGGCCCTCATTTCAATTGCATTTGCATGGTTAGGAATTATTTCACTGGATAAAATATGGTTGCAAATCTGACTACATTTAGAATAGATGTGTGTACTAACACAAAAAAGACGAGCATGAAAGGAACCGGTTCTGATCGGCATGCCAGAACGTTTTGTGGCCGTCCCAGACTCGGACAGTATATATAACTTTATTTTTTTTGTTCGTTTTTTTTTTTCATATATATATATTTTATGTTTTATTGGTGTAACACGGTGGCTTCCAACACTGCCCCTGGATTACCCTATGCCCTGCACATTAATGCTTCTCCTGCTCTCAACACCTCCATTAACGAGCTCTTTATGACTTGAACGAAATGTGTTGGAAGCAGGATGAACGCTGAAGTGGGCTGGGCAGGGCAGGGCAGGGGGTACTCAAGGACCAGGGAACAGGTGGTGTAACACTCTTCTCACTGCAGTTTAGCCCCAGACTGTGTTGAATTCATGCCCTTAAAACAGATCTTCACCTTGCCTTTTCAGTCGTTCAGAGACCTGAAGTGAGGAAAAGTCATTTTTCTTGGTACATTTTTCATCCTTTTTTCGGACTTTCCGATTTTTACAGTCGTTTTCATGCGTGCAGCAGTCGATCCAGACCTTTTCATGATCAGCGGTTGTTTATTTTCTTGAGCGCCCCGCCCTCTTTCCGCTCTCGCCTTCTGATTGGCTCACTCTGAGACAGCTCTCCACCAGTCAGGTGTTGTCTCTGTGCTTGCTGTTTTCCTGTGTCATGGCGCCGCGCTGGTTGTGAGAGTCGTATTTGTGGGGTGAAATAAAGTCGAAGGGCTCCGGGTGAGAGTGAGGGATTGGGTGAGTGTCTGTAGAGGTGCGATGGTGTCGGCTCTGCGGGCGCGGTGGCTCCTCCAGCCGGGGCCGTTCGGATCAGCGTGGCGGAGCTGCAGAGAGGTGCGCTGAAGCTCTGATCACACTCACATGGGTCGGGCTTTCTTCATGGACTGACTTTCGCCTAGAAAACTATTGGAAGACTGACTGTAGTGGTTCTGCTTTGGTAGGACCTTTACATTTTTATATATATGACACCTTGACCTGATCTTGACAGAAACTTACAGGGCTCATACAGGAGCACACACACTGTGGACTGATACTGTAAATATAAAAGATGCTGGAAGACAGATTCATGCCTGGGAGAGCTGCCTACTGATGAAGTGGGAAACTGATCATGTACATGAGATGAACAGAGAGCTGCATGAATAAAGAGAGATGACCACTGAGGCTGTACAGGGCAAAATGGCACATGGGATGATCTTTCATTTTTGGTCTGATCTTTTTCCTAGTTGGACCATTTTGGGGGTTGCCATACTGTACTAATGTGCATTATGAGCTTTAATCAAAACTACATGCATTAATCTTACATCTAGGTAGAAAGCTAGCTGAGGAAACTGACTATATGAGTCTATAATGCCCTTGGGATTATCTATTATTTTAGGTCTGATCTCCTTTATCCTACTTGACACACTTCACATGGAATAATCATTTATTTTTGCCCCATCTAATTGAAACCTGCTGAGGCGCTACATGATATAGTGCATCCCTTAATTCCCTTTATTGTACAAGAACGTTGCTTATGTTATGACACCTATCTGGACCTTTCTGTTTGGCCTGATCTCTCTCCACTTGAGTAGAAGGCTGCTGGAGGACAAAGTAGAAAGTTTGTTTCTCAAAATAAATTTAACAGATCAGGGTACTCAGTGGGATGATGTGCCGAAACATTAATACAAATTGTGTTTACCCCAAACATAATTGATCGGCCATGATAACCAAGGAGAAGGCATTTACTGGAGCCACCAGACTAATACAGTAAAAGTCACCAAAAAATGTGACCTAGACTGCTATTATTTTCAGCTAAATTAGTATCATAGCTTTTCATAGAGCACAACTACAGAAGTAAACTTTTTCTTCTGTGAACCATTTATTTAAGCCTTGAACCAAGACTCA
This sequence comes from Pygocentrus nattereri, assembly GCF_015220715.1. Classification (NCBI taxonomy): domain Eukaryota; kingdom Metazoa; phylum Chordata; class Actinopteri; order Characiformes; family Serrasalmidae; genus Pygocentrus; species Pygocentrus nattereri. The sequence continues at coordinate 28,428,680 of NC_051213.1, forward strand.
GTAAAATATCAGGAATACTCCTGTTGGATTGTTGTCTTCTTGTAGGCCTGAATGACCCCAACTCCTACTTTTGTGAAAGGCCCTCCGAGTCATTCATTTATACTGTCTTCCAGTTTGACAGCACAAACTTTTGTGTGTTCTGTAATGTGTTATAGTTGCTTTTTATCCATATCAGTTTTCAGATTTTCACCCAAATTGCTGGAAAACACTTTCAGTTGATGTATATTTCCTCTTATATCGGCACTGATGTTAGCAGCTATTTTCTAGTGGACTTTTTTTCTCCTAAGGTCCTTTTTTTGCAAGGTTCTACATAATCTCAGGTTATTCCATCCACATGTTCTTCTACAACTAGTTTTTTTGGGCTGACATTGAGTGATGGATATTTTTCCTGCTTTCTGTTTTGGTCCTGGTAGGGTGTGAGCATATGAAACCATAAGCACGTCTTAAATCGTACATAATTTAAAACATTTTGATTTTACAGATTGATATGGAAATAGCAGGTCATTCATAGCTCAGTACGTTGATTTTTGTGTGTGTGTGTTGCAGCTGCATCCCTCTGCTGGTCAGTTGGAGCGTCTGCGGCTCTTTGAGACTCTGAAGGTGAGGAAGTCAGAACAGACAAAGGCAGCACCTGGACGAGATCTAAGTGTCAGACTGGCCGATGGGAAAACAGTGAAGGCACTGTCGGGGGTCACATCTCCACTCCAGATCGCTCGGAACATACGGTGAGTGTATGACTTCAGTTTTTACAGCACACGCTCAAGAATCTAGACACGTTAGGTGAGCGGAATTGAATTGCAGGGACAGTTGCAGAACGTGCCAGAGCAAAGTTATTTTTCTGGCAGATTTTAACATCACTGCTGGTTTGTATATGACACATTTCTTCTCTGTGTGCTTGCAGTGCCTCTGTTCAGTCATGTCATCCTTGTACATTTCTCCTATCTGTATCATAACTCCACTGTTCGATCTGATCCAGAGGAGGATGGGTTTTCCTGTTTTGTTTTGGTTCCTCCCAGTATTTGTTCATGCTCTCAGCTTGTTCATCAGGGATCTGAACCTGCATTTCTGGAAAGCTGCTTTGTGACCGCATCTGTTGTAGACCGAACCATCTTACATGCAACAGCTTGTCTCAGATGATTGGAAAATGAGCGACAACACTACTTTCTAATGTCCATTCCTTACATTGGTGGATGACAGGCAGGCTTCTATAGCAAACAAGAACAATAACAGACTTGTGACCAGACCCTACAGGCAGAAATAGCTATTTTGGTTGAATCAGTCATTTTAAAATATTTTTGCTCAAATCGTGTCTATGTGTTATTAATTGTGCTCATAAAAGTGCCAAACCTCATCAGAAATGTATTGATTTCAGGGTGTTTGGTCTGTTGTTCATTCACATCCAACACTGCCCACACTAGGCCACATCTGTCAACGTTGTATGTTACTGCAAAGCTTGTTTCTTGTAGAAGCGAATGTCTTTTTCTTAACTAATGGCAACAGTCATGTTTGCTGGAATCTACATTCAGAACCAATAATCTCAGATTCTAAAATGACTTCTTTCATGAGTTTTTACGTTCCTAACCCTGTTCTAAAGGACAGTACATAAGGATTTCCTATTACATTGCTCATAGCTAGATTTTGTACTACAAAAGACAGTAAATAGTTAGACAGTAAATAGTTTTTTCTTAACTAAACATTAAAACAAGACTTTAGTGAACTGTTCTCTGAGAAACTGTTCTTTCTCTGGAGTCGCCATATTGAAATAAACATTTTCATTCTAACATCAGCCAAGAAATGCCCAAAAAAGGTATCCGAAACTATTTTAGGAATGTCAGTAATCCGCTGGCTAAGATAAATTGCCATATCTTCCGTTTGAAAAGATTTCACATGCTAAACCTGAAGGGTCTGGTCTTAAATAGTGCCTTTGTCATTTCCAGTCACTTTACAGAAGTAACCAACACAACAGCTACTGGATATTTGCCCTAAAACAAATGTTGAAACAAATGTATGTCAAAAGGAGTGTTGTGATCTTGTGGCAGCATTTTGAGTTTTGTCACCTGTACTCCGTTTGTGTGTTATACAGTGTTAAAGGTGCAGTAGTGGGGAGAGTGAACGGTGAGCTGTGGGAGTTAGCTCGCCCCCTGGAGGCAGACTGTGAACTGCAACTGCTAGGCTTTGACTCCTTAGAGGGCAGACGGGTATGAAATTTGTGTGCGTGTGAGGTGATGATGAAATACTTGTTGGATGTTGGCGCTTTTAAGCATATAAAGTGTTTGTAAATGTGTGGTGTGTAGGTGGTGTGGCAGACAGGAGCGTGCGTGTTGGGGGGTGTAATGGAGACGCACTATGGTGCTCAGGTGTGTCGAGAGGGTGTGTCTGACACAGGACTGTACGCTGACTACCGATTGGATAACAGGTGCAGACTTGCATACACGCATGCAGCTCCGAGCCCCAAGCCCACTCCCTCACCACTCCACCATATTTCTCTCAAATGGAACTGTAAAAACATTTTTTTTTTATATTGATAATGTGATATTCTTATATGTAATCATAGTTTGATTCATTTTGTTACAAGTTTTAATTACTTGGTTTTTACTTTCAGCAGCATTAAAGCTCATATTCTTTCTCTTTCTTTGTCTCTCAGTACTCTGTCTCTGGAGGAGGTGGAAGAGAGGTGTAGGGAGATGGCAGATCTGAAGCTCCCCATCACCAAGCTAGAGCTGAATCTACAGGAACTCGGAGAACTTTTCCAGGTCAGAGTTCTTGACCTCTGTTTTTAAGGATATATGGTGTCCTTTTGTAGTGTAGCATGTTGCGAGGCTGTACTATGATGTAGATTGTGGCAGTTATATTGATGTGTGTAGAATAATGTGGTATTGTTACTGGTTCTTGTTGGCTTTTAGGAAAACATGAAGTTGTATTGAAATGCTGGTGTGTTATAGCACAACATAGTATTGTATGGTAGGATGATTTCTGGTGTTGGAGAATAATCAAGGTGTATTGTTGTTGTATTGTACAATAATGTAGTGTATGGTAAGCAATGTGACGTTGCACAATAATCTTGTGGTGTGGTGTTATGACAGTAGGTGTTGTAGGAAGATATTGTGTTGTATTGTAGAATAACTGCAGCAGAGTAATGATGTGGGAGTTGTAGGATAATTCTGTGGATTTGTAGAAAAACAATGTGATTGAGTAATGGTACAGGGTAGTACTGTGGTGTTGTAAGATAATTTTAGACTGCACGATGATGTTGTCTAATAAGATAAAGCACGGGAAGTGTGGTTAGCAAGTAGTACTACATTGTTGACCCAAATTGTTATCGGTATCGGTGAACATACCGCAATTAATGTGCCAATAATAACATCTTTCTTTGGTTATGCCATCACCAGCGAAACTTTACATGGTTGTGCCACTAAGGACCCCAATATGAGGCACCCCCTGTTTGTCTAGGTGACAGCAGTTAGACTACACTAGTAACTCTGACTAGTTAGCCCTGTCTTCAGTGTTTCAATACTTCTTTAAAACTGTATATTCTTTTAAAACATTTCTTAAATAACCTTTAAAATATAACTTTATATCATCCACTGTTACGGTAATTTAGCCCCTTAAATTTGTAATCGAATCGATCACAAAATTACATATTGGTTGGGCTCCTGTAAAGATTATTTTCCCAGTTTTTGTTTTTTTCTGATTTATTTATTTTATTTTTTATTTATTTATTTTTATAGACTTTTTCCCCCTAATATTTTTTGTCAAAGTAAATGCTTAATAAGGCTACACTAACAACAGTATTGCATTGTGTATTTTTTTGTTTTTTGTTGTGGGTTTTTTTTTTTGGGGGGGGGGTTGCTGAAATTATATTCCACAAGACTCTAACTTCTGGTTATGAATTAAATTCATTTTAAATGTAACTAATTAATAAATAAATTCTTTTGTAATTTACACACACTCATTCACTTCCTTACTCGTTTTTGTTTTTTTCAGTTGTCATTGTTCACAGGGTTAATATTGTGATGTTATATTGTAGGATGTTCTGAGGCTGCAATTGGCTGAGGAGCAGATGCAGGGACCCACAATCAGCATCTACAGGTGTGTATTCAAATATTCCAAAGCTCACTCACATTTTCACTCACTGGGACAGTGCGGAGCAGGTAAACACTCAAATACCTACTGTGTTTTAGTGTAGTACTGCAGTTGATGTATACAATCATCCACTTCATTAGAAACCCACAGTCCACTTTGAGCCCCACCTACCTTATATATCAACTATATGGGTGAACAGTTACAGACTGTCATCTTGTATTATTTGTGTGGCAGATCATTCTCAACACAGCACTGACACTGTTTTACTAGTGTTATGGTAGTGGTCCTCCACCAGAAAACATCCCCCGCAAGAGCAGCTCTATGATCAGAAGCTGTCCGCTGATGAAGAGCTAAACGCAGTTTCACTCCAGTCTTGCCGCTGTGTGTGAGCAGTATGTGCCGGTCACACTGTGCGTGTTTGCCTGCTAGATGACTGATTACTGCCTGCGTATTTTTGTGCTTAGTATTAATATATTAATTGATTTCTCACTTAGGTTTCTTTATTCACACCAACGTTTTATGAAGTCATTTTAGCGCTCTCTCTCTCTCTCTCGCGCTCTCTCTCTCTCGCTCTCTCTCAGGTGTGGGCAGAGTGTTGGAGTGTGTTCAGGTCCACTTCTTCCTCATACAGGCTTCCTCCGCTCTTTTAAGATGCTGCAGGTGAGCTTCATTGAAACCCAATTCCAGCCCGTTCTCCCTTTTTTACAATGAGAATTAGAATTTAGAACCATTAGCCTACTGTGGTTTGCACACGGAGGAATAAGACCTCTGCATTTAACCCATCCGTGCAGTGAAACTCCCATTTACATGCACACTAGTGAACACACACACACTAGGGGGCAGTGAGCACACTTGCCCGGAGCAATAGGCAGCCCTATCCATGGTGCCCAGGGAGCAACTGGGGGTTAGGTGCTTTGCTCAAGGGCACTTCAGTCATGGACTGTCAGCTATGGGGATCAAACCGGCAGCCTTCCAGTCACAGGGCTGGTTCCCTAATCTCCAGCCCACCACTGCCCCATTTATTTATTTGTGTGTATGTGCATTATTTTTGTCACTTTTTCTATCCGTAGGTTTCTCCTGTGACTCTGTCGGGCAGCACTGGGCTGTCAGGCCTGCTGAGGATGATGGGTGTTTCATTTCCAGGAGAGAAGGAGAGAGAGCAGTGGGTGCAGGAGCAGGAGGAGGCCAGGAAGAGGGACCACAGACGCATCGGCAAGGTGAGCCTTTGATCACATCAGATGGTTTGCTTTTGAGTTGTGTGTGTGACTGTGTTCATGATGTCATAAATCTCCTTCATCCAGGACCAAGAGCTGTTCTTCTTTAATGACATCAGTCCAGGCAGCTGCTTCTTCCTACCAAAAGGAGCTCACATTTACAACACCCTCACTGACTTCATAAAGGTACCAGCCATAGGCTGCTGATCCTTCTGTTTTTTTAGCACAGTACCATTCAGAGCTATGAACACATCTGATTTTATTCCTGCTTTTCATAACCTTACAAAGGCTTGTTTAGGTTTTATGGTATTTGTATAGTATCATGTTCATGTCTGTGTGTAAAATTTCTTCTCTGAACAAACTGGGGGGAAAAAAATGGATTCGTTTTACATTGTCTGTATTAAGCACAATTAATCATATCTTTTAAAAGGCAAATCTGCCATCAGAGTGATGGGGGTGGATGTAATTTTCATCAATAATTTGATGATTCACTCATAAATACATCACTCTGCAGAAGGAAAATGTTATGATTTCCGGTTTACATTGACTCTGAATTGATATTACATAAAATGAATAAGTTCTGCTTTCAGAGGTCAGCTGCATTTATTTGATTCTCTTAATGAAAGAGATCCAGTGCCTTTGCTTACAGTTACTGATTTCCACAAACCATGGACATGCATGTTTGCATTTTATTTTACATTCACCCAAGGCTTTTTGTTTTAGTTGTTTTGTTTGTCAACAGACAGTTTGTGATTTGTGAGTCATGACCATCATTTGATAAGGAAATAAGCAATGATTCCATGCCAGTGAATCTCCATTCAGTCTAAGCAATGAAAATCCCAGTCCTGGCACCGACAGGCCTGTCAAGTCTGTGTTTTCTCCATGCTCTGACCCAGACCACAAGGAGCTTATTAATTAGATAATGGTGTTAAAATCGCATGTGCTAGATGAGACAAAGGTCATAAATGTGTGTAGTGAGGGGGTCACCAGGAATGGGATTGGGAAACCCTGCTGTGAGTGAGTCTAAATAGTAGTAGAAGATAAATACTTCTGAATGTGGTACCTCCATGTGTATTCTCTCATAGTGCTCACACCTTTACAGGTATTCTAAAATGGTAAGAATAAAAAAAAGTAGAGAGTATTTATTTCCAAATGTTTTGCTGTTCCTGGACTTTGAAAGGCAATCATATAGGGCATTTTTAACATCTGACACCAAATTAAAGAGAGACCTGATGCCTGAGAACCAAAGTCAATGCTTAACTAGGAAATTTAAGTATCTTGTATTCCCTTTCCAGAGTGAGTACAGCAGGCGGGGCTTCAGCGAGGTTGTCACCCCAACACTGTACAGCACATCACTATGGGAACGCTCCGGTCACTGGGAGCACTACAGTGAGAACATGTTCACTGTGACTTGCGAGCCTCACACCTTCGCCCTTAAGCCCATGAACTGCCCCGCCCACTGGTGAGAAGAACACACGGCACTTTTGAGTCTTCCGGTTCTACAGCGTATTGTAGCAGAAGCGTGTGTCAAAGTTACATGAGTGGTTAGCATTTAAACCTGCTATGAATGTGTGTTTTTAGGATTTAAACATTAACATTTTAAAGTGGCCAAGTGCAGGTACCCCTATACTTGCTATACTTGCTATCCTCTACCCTATTCATCATTGGCCAGTTTCTGACCACAGGACTGATGTTGATCAGATATCATTTGAGTGGTGGACCATTCTCAACGCAACAGTGATACTTGTGGTAGTGTGTGAGTGCATAATGCTGGTACAAGTGCATCATATACGGGAGTGCTACTGTTGTCAGAAACTGACCCCTGATGACTGAACTGACCACTAAACAGATGTTGGGGTAACACATTGTTCATCAGCTACATTCTTTGACTGTACACCAGCAAAGATGAGCTACAAAATAGTTTATAGTAAAAAAGATGGCAAGTGTAATTTAATATTACACTTAGTTATACAAGTTTCCTTTTGTCTCATGGGAACATATCAGGAGCAGCTCAGTACCATATTGAAATAATGTAGCGTTTGTTGATACATTCATGTTATATTTCTGTTTTAAGTTTAAAGGAATCTAATTTAGTTTGTCTCAGTTTTCTCCTCTCATTGTATGTAACTGTGTTCATGGTTATTCTGTGCATTTCTGGGCCTGTGATTGGTCTGATTGTCTGTATGTCATCCCCTGTAGCGTAATGTATGAACAGAGAGTGCGGTCGTGGCGGGAGCTGCCCCTTCGCTGGGCTGATTTTGGGGCACTGCACCGCAACGAACACTCAGGGGCGCTAGGGGGTCTCACCAGGGTCCGCCGCTTCTGCCAAGATGACGCACATATCTTCTGCACACCTGATCAGGTATGGAAAACACGCACTCATGATCTTTCATAGCATGCAAGAGTGTTGAAATGCTTGCTCCATTTTCATGTCTGTGAATAGCAGTTACTGAGCAGATTGGATTAAAGCTTCATTGAATTAGAGCAGGCTTAAGGTTTGGACAGCAGTGCCCTGTGAATGCTGCTTTTTTAGCTCTTTTTCTCTGTAATAAGAAGTTTGCCTCATTCACTTAAACTAATCACTGCAAAAAGCTACTGCTTTCAGATAATCTCTTCTTTCCATGTTCTTTTTGGCCAAATTTCTTACTGTATATGCACTGAAATGATTTGTGGTTTATGTGGTGTCTAATAATGTCTGTTTATGTAACTATGAAATGGTTATAATATTTACATGCAGGGTATCTTTTCAAAAATGAAAATTGCAGTGCAAGGAAAAGCTTAGAACATAGAACAAACATAAATAAAAGTGCATAAATAAATGGGAAAATGGCAAAAAAAAAAAAAAAAAACTGTGACAGCTGAAGTGAAGTTTTACAAATCAATTAGTCTTTAAAAAAAAGAACTGGAGTAGCTTTTAAAACATTTGTAGATGCCAGTATGATTTTTCTCTCTCTCTCTCTCTCTCTCTCTCTCTCTCTCTCTCTCTCTCTCTCTCTCTCTCTCTCTCTCTCTCTCTCTCTCTCTCTCTCTCTGCAGTTGGAGGAGGAAATCACAGCGTGTTTAGACTTTGTAAGGAGTGTCTATCGTGTGTTTGGTTTCACCTTCCACTGTCTGCTCTCCACTCGTCCTTCCTCCTATCTGGGTGAGGCTGCTCTCTGGGACAGTGCGGAGCAGGTAAACGCTCAAACACTTACTGTGTTTTAGTGTAGTACTGCAGTTGATGTATACCATCATCCACTTCATTAGAAACCCACAGTCCACTTTGAGCCCCACCTACCTTATATATCAACTATATGGGTGAACAGTTACAGACTGTCATCTTGTATTATTTGTGTGGCAGATCATTCTCAACACAGCACTGACACTGTTTTACTAGTGTTATGGTAGTGGTCCTCCACCAGAAAACATCCCCCGCAAGAGCAGCTCTATGATCAGAAGCTGTCCGCTGATGAAGAGCTAAACGCAGTTTCACTCCAGTCTTGCCGCTGTGTGTGAGCAGTATGTGCCGGTCACACTGTGCGTGTTTGCCTGCTAGATGACTGATTACTGCCTGCGTATTTTTGTGCTTAGTATTAATATATTAATTGATTTCTCACTTAGGTTTCTTTATTCACACCAACGTTTTATGAAGTCATTTTAGTTTCTCTGTCTGTCTGTCTGTCTGTCTGTCTGTCTGTCTGTCTGTCTGAGCAGCAGTTGGAGAAGAGTCTGCAGCAGTTCGGAGAGCGCTGGGAGCTGAATCCTGGTGATGGAGCTTTTTATGGCCCAAAGGTCAGAAATGTGACTTGTTTTCTTCCCATCCTTGAATTGACTCTGTTCCTACTTCTCCTCTCTTTCGAGAGGCTGCAGTGGGCCTGTAGGATTGAAAGTGTGATTGGAAACACTTAGTATTTGTGTGTCCATGTATTCAGCTTATAGCAGGGGCCAAGTGTCCAAGGATGAGGGAAAACATGAAAGTTTTGATGTACCCTTTGTGACAGTAAAAAAATGATTCTTCCCTCCCCCCCGGTAAAGTGTAGTTGTGTATTAGAAATGGTAAAAGAGTATGAAGCTAGTGTTTTGGTTGTTGAGGTTCAGGTTAGATTTGGTGTAGAACAGCAGCATTTACATTCACTCATACAGAAGAACATAACACCCACAAGAACAGTAATACAATGTGTGTGCGTGTGTGTACATGTACATCGCCTTGAGAAGAAGATTCGTGCTCATACTGACACTAATCTCCTCCCACCTGCCAGACTCTGAGCCCAACTATGACAGTAAATCTTGAGAGATGAGCTATTATTTAGTAAATCTCGAAGGAGCACTTAATCCAAAATTTATAACTTACAATATTCTCTGTAGTTTTGTGCCAGGCTAACAGGGTAAACCATAAAGCAAGTCATATCACACAATTTTTAAAGGTGATAATGTATGAATGAATGTCTTGTCTTGCCCTCTTTTCTTATCCTTGTGTATCTGTGTAGATCGATATCCAAATCCGTGATGCAATTGGCCGACAGCACCAGTGTGCCACTATCCAGCTGGACTTCCAGCTACCAATCAGATTCAACCTGCAGTATGTAGGGTAGGTGCAGATATGCTGAAACACTGTGCTTGTGTTCACATGCACTGAAACATTGCCTAAGCGTTACCAAATTTTTACTGTCTCTCAGGCCAGATGGGGGGATGTACAGACCTGTGATGGTACACAGAGCAGTGCTGGGATCCTTAGAGAGAATGATCGCCATCTTGGCTGAGAACTTTGGTGGGAAATGGTGAGAAATGTGATTTCGCTTGCATGTGTGTAGATTTTCTCTCCTAAGATTCTTTTATTTGAGTCATCCTACCTTGTAGCTCTATTTTGCGGGTATATAGTTAGAGGCTGCGCTCTTCTGTTGATAAACAGTTTGTTAGCTATCCTTTAGCCATTCATCTTGGCTGGAGACCCAGCAGGGACAGTGATGTGTGTAAAAACTGCAGCAACAGTGCTGTAACCCCCACACACCACCAAATCATATAATTGTCACTGCTGTGTTCAGAATGATTCACTATGCACATAATATCTGAAAACAGTAGGCCTGTGATCAAAAACTGACCAGCAATGAGTGGAGTTCAGATGACAAATTGAGCATACTATGGGTTTGTCTGTAATTGTAGGTAGATAGAACTGTATTGATCCCAAAGGGAAATTTCAATGTTTCAGATGAAAGACATATAATTGCACATAAGGTTACATATACTATGCAGTGTGCTTACATAGTATAGCTTACTTTAGGCAGAAATAAAAAATAGACAAAATAATAGAAGTTAAATTATAAGAGTGGAAATGAAAGTATCTCTCTTTGAATATTTACACCCCTAAGGTGGATCTATAAGGTAGTTGGCCCTCATAAAGTGGTCAGTGAGAGAAAATATGAAGTAGTTGTTTCCAATAAAGTGAACAGTGAGTTAATTTGAGTTTTCTGGGTTCTATTCTCGCCCCCCTTTAGGCCGCTGTGGCTGTCCCCTGCGCAGGTTATGGTGCTTCCTGTAGGGGGAGACAGTGAGCACTATGGACGAGAGGTGTGTGGAAATACTTTGCTGTGTGAAAGTGCCATTTTGCCACACAGGCATTGATTTTCCTGTTTTTTGTTTGTTTGTTTGTTTTTTTTCCTTATGGTTAATTAAGGTGGTTCACAGATTAAAGGAGGCAGGCTTCATGGCTGACATTGATGATGACCATGGTGCCACTTTAAACAGGAAGGTTCGCTCAGCACAGCTCGCCCAGTACAATTACATATTTGGTAAGAGGCTGTTCAATACAAATGTATTTGTTTTTTGTCTTTATGGGGTAAGTTGGCCCCTAAGACTGGTACTTTCATATTTTTTGGTGACGTATTGTCATCACAGCGATACCATAACACAAGTGAACTGTGTCCTCTGATCCTGCACAAACTTAATCACGTGTAGAAAAACCTCTGACCGTTGACCTGTATCCTTGGTGATCTAGAGGTCAGTCAATCCAGATCTGCCCAATCTGCAGATGCAGTGTAGATTGAGACACCCATTGACTGAAATGATCAGAAAGCTCAGCTTCTCTTGTTTAATGTGGAATTTGAAGCTCAGACAGTTGGAAAGCTAGCCAAAGTGATGTGGTATGAACATGTCAATCGCTCTTACAGGATTAAAAGCTCAGCTTCAGTTTTAGGTCAGTACGTGTGAATGAATGTGTACTTTGGCTAGACACAAGTGTTTTGCATGAATAAATCCTTATCCCTCTTTTCTCTCTCATTCTCCCGTTCTCTCTTTCAGTGGTGGGAGAGAAGGAGCGGGGGAGTGGCACGGTCAGCGTGCGGACGAGAGGTGGGAAGCAGCTTGGTCAGAGGTCGCTGGAGGACGTGATGACTTCACTGATGGAACTCCGAGGGAGCCGCAGTAATCGAGACGAGTTTTGAGCAGCCCGTTCGCTCAGGAACCCGGACGCACTCAGCCATAACAACCCACCAGAGCCCCATAACATCTGAGACGTGTACACAGTGTCGCGTATGAACTTTGTTGAGTCTCCTCCTCTCTCGCACATGCATACAATCCACCCACCTATGTATAAACAATCTCTTCGTCAGTTTAATGCCTGAACTTTCTGTAAACCAAACAGGCTTATTGTGTTTCTACTCTCTGCCAGAGAGAACAAAACTGACCTGAACAGATCTGTGGGGGAAAAAAGGACAGAAGAGCATCCAGCAAAGTGCTTGACTTCAGTGTGTTTATAATAAAATAACTACATTTGTAAGTAGCGCCTCATGTACTCTGTTTGGAGATGGTCCCTGAAGTAAGGAAAAGCTGTTGGGATAGTGTTACACTGCAGAAAAAAGATGAAATCTTAACAAGATGGAAAATCTTTAAAAAATGACGATTTTTTTTTTTGGACGCTACACTAAATTTGTATTTATGATATGAATCAACAGTTTACGGTTTGTTACTTGTAACTATATCAACAACATATAATACTAAAAGTAAAAAATAACTATCCATCACACACACATAGAGATATTTTTCAAATATTGCACATTACATTTCACACAGGAAAAGGTGATGCATTCACAGTTGATGTGCTGTAGGTGTGCGGGGTCTCATGGGGGTGAGGGAGGAAGCGTAGGGGGGTTCTACTGTGACTAACATCAGCAGGAAGGAAGGACCTGCAATAGCATTCCATCGCACACTTTGGGTGAAGGAGCTGCCCAGCACTGCCAGTGTCTTATGCATGGGGTGGGAGCTGTTCTCCAGCATGGATGCTAGTCTGGCAAACATCCTCCTGTCTCCCACCATGTGGACTGTGCCTAGGAGGCTTCCCAGCACAGAGCTGGAACCTCTTAATGAGTCTGTCAAGTCTCTTCCTGTCGACAGTTGAGATACTGCAGCCCCATCAGACCACTCCGTAAAAGATGGCTGATGCCACAGTAGTGTCGAAGAAGGTCCTCAGGAGTTCCCCCTGCACTCCAAACGACCTCAGTCTCCTAAGCATTTAGCGTCAGCTCTGGCCTTTCCTATAAAGTGCACTAGTGTTTTCTGGTCAATCCGGTCTATCCGGAAATCCCAGGTACTTATAAGAGTCCACTCTCTGTGTTCCTTCCCTGGATGTTCACTGGAGGAGGGCGGTGGTTGTGTTTACAAAAGTCCACCACCATCTGTTTTTTTTTTTTTCCGCGTTGATCAGAAGGTGGTTCCTCAGACAGCAGTCCACAAAGTCCTGGGTCAGTTCTCTGTACTCTCTGTCCTCATCTGTAATAAGTCCGGTGATTGCTGAGTCATCTGAGAACTTCTGTAGATGGCAGTTTGGTGAGCTGTACATGAAGTCTGCAGTGTACAGGGCGAAGAAGAATGTCGCCAGGACCGTTCCCTGCAGGGCCCCTGTGCTGCTCAGCACCATGTACCGTGCCTTCACACACTGTGTTCAGTTAGTAAGAGAGTCCAGAGTCCAGCTTGATAGGTCGTATCCAACCCTGTGTTCTCCAGCTTGTCTCTGTATAGTGTTAACATCACTGGAGAAATCAAAAAACATGATTCTCCCAGTGCTCCCAGGCGAGTCCACAGATGAGCTCACCAGAGGAGGGAGATGCACAAGGACTAGTCTCTCTTGCGTCTTCATCAGGTGTGACATTGCTGCCACCAGCCTGTAGCTGCCGAAGTCCTTCGGTTGCTGTGTCTTTAGCAATGGTACCACACAAGATCTTTTCCACAATTGCTTCAAGCTCACGTTGAGTATATGTTCAACTGTCCCACACAGCTGATCTGTACAGGACTTCACGAGCCTGGCGCTGATGCCATCCAGACCCGCAGCTTTCCTAACTTTGATTTCAACACAGATTTAGCACATCTTTATTTTAAGAATTTAATTGGACTGATGGCTACTGTTATGATCTTATAAATATTCCAGAACATTGCAATCTTGAAATTTCTTTTCATAGTGGAGAACTTTGAAACATTTCAAGCTGATTAACCTCATTCATGCAAATTTGCACTAGTCTGTTTGTTTTTAATGCCTCATTTAATGGAAGTGATTTTAGGAAAGTAATTCATTTCAAACATTACAATGTTGATTTTAAAGACATTTTTGTCTGTTTAAAAGCAAAGGTTTCCTGGATGTTGAGCTAGAAGCTGTTCAGACATTCTTGTTTCAAGAAATTTTGCACCAAATAAGGTTTTGAGAACATGCTTAAAACAGGATTCAAAAGCTATTATTTTCTATTTTTTTCCCAGATCAAATTGGTGTAAATTTAAATTAAACCAGTAAACTTAAACTACTAAAAACAGATGTTAAGAGTTTGTTGTAGCCCTTTCTTCACCCTTATACCAGATGACCACACTCCTTTTATAGAAATAACTTCTCATTGGCTATTTCAGTGTTTTTGTTTGCAGCACCATGTACCCAGGCATTGTTATATAAAGAGGAGAGTCATGGGTATGAGAATAGAATAGACCGTATCTTCAGAGGGGAGAGAGGGAGAGAGTGGGATGGAACAGGGAATGAAAGAGAGGTGGGGATTTTTACTAAAATCGGAAGCAAGGATAGGGGGTGTGTTAATGAAAACAGGAAAATGGAGGCTGTGGGTCAGTGACAGGAGTGACCGCTGGGAGTTTTACTGCTCTAATTGGGAGAAAGCAGCGGAACGGAAAAGATATGAGTCATTCTGAGTGACCAAAAAGGGACAGGGTCAGGGCAGACACGCACACGCAAACGTGTCCCAGACAGGGTCGAGCTTAGCAGACCATTCTCAAATAGACTTAAAAAGGCTTGGTGAGACGCTGGTATGCGTGTGCGTGTACATGTGAGTGCCTGCAGAGTGTCGTGGGGTTTCGGCCACCAGCCGGCTGAAAACAAGAATGAGCGAGAAAGAGAGGACCGATAGAGAGAAGGAAAAGTGAGACGGGTTCAAAGACATAGCTGTTCTGCTTGAGAGGTCAGACACAGAGGGGGAATTCACTGTTCGTGTGTGTGTGTGTGTGTGTGTGTGTGTGTGTGTGTGTGTGTGTGTGTGTGTGTGTACACACTTCTCCAGCTGACGTAACTTCTCTTGCTACAACAACATTCTGGACATTCTGGTTTCAGTTAGTCTGATGCAGAACTGACCCCCTGGACAAAAGTACAGACCAGATTCAGACTTGAAGATGTGCTGCTGCTACTGTTTTTAGCTATATGATGTATCTTCATTTATAGGAAAATAATTTTATGTGTGTGTGTGTGTGTGTGTGTGTGTGTGTGTGTGTGTGTGTGTGTGTGTGTGTGTGTGTGTGTGTGTGTGTGTGTGTGTGTGTCCAACTTCTCTTTATCTTCCAGCTTTGTGGAGTTTTATTCCAAAATGGCATATTTTCTGTAATAGCTGATGTGTAATGTAAAGCACATTTTTATTTCTCTAATAAAGGTGAAATTAATCCCAGCATTGATATATATTCTATGTAAAGCCCACTCCCAACAATGTACATCATGCAAAAAAAGACGATTCCTGAAATTGGTCTCTAACTCATTTAGGAACAAAACTAACTAGCTGTGCCTTTAAGGTTGAAATGTGTGTGTCTTTTATGATTTTATTGAAGCTTATTCATGAAGCACTCCAGGCTGAAATGTGGTGCAGACTGGGGAAACGAAAACTTCAACCTCTTCTTTTGAAAAGCTGTAGTGATACATTTGCTTCCCGACAGTCAGGAACAGAGCGTTTAACTGTTTACCCCGCATCTTCCACTCTAATAACTTTGCTACAGACTATCTGCAGTAACAGCGCTCCTGATCACTTTAGTGTGAACAGGTGGGCTGAATTGCTGTAGGCTGAACTGGGGAAGGGTGTGGCATCACAACTATTGTACATTGATTTTTTTTTTTTTTTTTTTATGATCTGGGGAATTTAATCGTTTTTGGAAACATGCTGTGCAAACACATTATCAAACAATTACAAGTGAGAGAAATATATTTTTCCATTTTATGGGCCTCAAACTCAAAGCAGAAATTTGAGATGATTTAGACATGCTGTTTCCACTTAGCTTAGCTGTATTAGCTCCAGTGTAAAACTCAAACTCAATTTTCTGTACTTCCTGAACAATTGTGCCACTAATTTGCCAAATCCAACTCATTACTTGCAAAGCTTCAACAAGTCTCGTCTGAATTTATCAGTACCTCTGATGTTGCTACCTAATATCCAACCTGATCTGTTGTGTGATAGCTTTGTGGCTGTGTATTGTAATGAACATTTCTATTCTGCATTTTCTGTTTACTAATGCTCCAATTTCACCATGACAACTTCTTTGTACACTATAGCCCAAATAAGTGGAAGCGAGCAGCTTTAAGCTTTATAATTCTGAAGTTTAAAATATATTTTACAATAGTTAATTAGCCACAACACAATTTGCAAATTGACACCTAGTTTAATGCTATTCTAAAAGTTTTAGAAATACTGAGACAGGAGGTAAAAATGTGTTAAGATATAGTGTCTTTGCACTGCTGCAAGAGTCTGAAATAATGAAACTAAAAGTCAAAGACATCGAGTCAGATCTTGTGAAGTTTCTCAGACCACATTACACATCTTTAAGTACTAACGTCACACACAGTCTCAAAAAAAAGGCTCAAGATTCGATGGTCAGGTGTCAAAGGCCAAATTAACATTATACTGATGAATATACTAGATAATTCACTTAGATTCTCAGAAAATGAACATACTTCAAGTTCTTCTTGAATACTCATTTAGTGTACTCTGCACCTTTGGTCCACACATTGCGTGCAGTTACACATTTCCACCAGAGAGGTCTCCAAATCTTTGAATCTTACATAGTACAGCTGTAACCAAAGAGGTTTTTCTGAAATATGTTTTCTTTGCAGTGATGTGATCTTAAATTTGATTAGTATGTTTAAAGATGATTGAGCCAAAGTTAGGTTGCAGCCATGTTGAGTCACATGGTCTGAGTACTGTGTGCCGATTCGCTGAATGGATTTATAGGTTCTGCTGAAGAACAGCACTGGTGTTTGACGTTTTCTGCTCTAAAATGGGAACTTACAATGCATTGACAATGGGCAATAATGGCTTTTGTGACAAAACATATTTAAGGTTTAGAATGTGCTGTGTTAAGAATAACTGGCAACAGTCAACTCATTAAAAAAATGCTGTTTATCAGTTTTTGCAAATGAGCTCATGTCATATTGGTAATAAGCTTCCCACTCTTTGTTCCCATTCCCTTACATCAACCATGTTTTACATACTCTTACTTTAAAACACCTCAGTCAGTTGATCAGGCTTTCTAGAATCTGTATGTGAGAATCAGGTGTATGTCAGTATAGCACCTGTAAAACTATAGGAGAAAATATAAGGGAAACAAATGACAAGTCAGTTGTATGCTGTTGCTGACATTTAGTCAAACTCTTTTAAAGTTCTATTTTAATAAACACGTTACTGTCCGTTATCTCTTGAAAACAAACCATTGTCTTGTTTATTTTGTGCCAAAGTAGCATTGCTTCCAAATTTTTATGCTGTATTGTGCATGTAAGTGCACTTGGCCAGTAAAGTGACCCTGAGTCTTGGCCACACTTGGAGAAGACTAATCTCCAGAGTGTGACCCTTTGCTGTGGTTTAGAGCACAGAAAGCTCAATGGTCAAGTTGTTTTTCTTGCCTCAAGTGCTATTTTTTTTTTGCCCCATGCGACTCGGGCAAAGTACCACTGCGGTGTTGTAGGAGCAGAGGCAGAACATTGCCAACTTTCAACATCAATTTTCCCTTCTTAGTTTAAGAAAGAGCTTGTGTTCTTCACTGTGATGACTGCAAGAGACCTCATGGAAGAGATAACCATCACAGTCTCTCTCTCTCTCTCTCTCTCTCTCTCTCTCTCTCTCTCTCTCTCTCTCTCTCTCTCTCTCTCTCTCTCTCTCTCTCTCTCTCTCTCTCTCTCTCTCTCTCTCTCTCTCTCTCTCTCTCTCTCTCTCCCCCTCCCCCTCCCCCTCCCTCCCTCCCTCTCCATACAAACACTCCTTCACAGAAAGCAATTCTTCATCCAGTAGGCCAAGTCACGTAAAGTTCATTGGAAATTATTTTTAGCTTGCAGCAGAAAGAGTTTTAAAGACTCCTGCTTTGAGCACATTTGCCTAAGCCATCAAGCCTCACATATGGCCTTAACCTCAGTCTCCGTCTGTAGGGTATGGTTCAAATGTCTTAAGCCATCAGGAAAATCAGTATGTAAAGAGCCTTGTTTCTAGACTGTTTTGGCTAAGAAAGGAATGAAACGTAAATGAATAAGCATGTCTTTAGTTAGATTCTGAAAGTACAGGCCTTGATTTAGCAGTGTTCTAATTTAAATCATAGCTTTACAACTTCAAAGCTGACTCTTTTTACCCAGGTCGTATTAAGCATAATTCATCACATACCAACGAAAAGGCAGAATTCTTGTTTTCCTCTAATCTTCAATCACAATCTAATAACTTTTGCTCGCCTCTACAAAGTCTCATGATTTTTATTCACATTTATGTGCTCCAGCAGGCAGGAACCAACAGTGACGTCATATTTCACCTCCTCTCCCACCATCCCCACCTATCAGGGAGTGAAAGCCTACAGCTAGTTCAGAGATCCCCCTTAATGCAGCTTTTCATTGAGAAATTTACTGCCTTTTAAACTGTTTTTGATTACCAGGTCGTCTTGTTTACAGAAGGACTAATGGAAACCATTTTTTTATTTAACTTGACTGTAAAAGTATGAGGAAGTACAATAATGAATGCAATAATGTAATGCTATCTTTCTGGGCAGTGATTCTTTAACATTAAACTCTATTAAACATTTTGATAAAAACAAACAAATAAACAACACCTTGTGATTTGATGTGTGTTAGTGAGTTTTCTTAACCATTTCCACACCTCTCCTCAAAGAAGCCTAGTTATTACAGTTACTATGCAATACCTGCTTCAGCTAATCAGTCCTTCCTTTAATGAAATCATCCATCCATCCATTCATTTTCTAAGCCGCTTCTCCCTCAGGGTCGCGGGGGGTACTGGAGCCTATTCCCGCAGGTCATCGGGCGGAAGGCAGGATACACCCTGGATAGGTCACCGGTCCAGTTAATGAAATCAGGTGACAGAAAACAAATCCATGGGAGGACTGGAGTGCAGCAAGAACTCAGAAACCAAACCTAATGTTTTTTTGTATTCATTCTAATATTATGTAGTATTTTTACTGGCAAAACACACGGCTGATGTAAACAACGTTAACAGATGTAAAAGACTTTTGCACAGTGCTGTAAGAAGTTGAGAGAGGAGATAAAGAAGACTTTCAGAAATGTTGTGTCAGAGTGTGAGTACATGCACATCCCTTTGAAGATAAGCTCATGAATGTGACATTGAAGGAGTGGGCAGAAGTATGGATGTCTATTAGTACTGTTCTTAGCTATGTAGCACACCTTTGTCCATTTTTTATAGATAACAGTAGTGCATACAGTGTAATTAATCACATACAGTAAGACTAATTTAGTTGACTGAACAACTCAACATGATTTGAGGCAAGTGCACATTAAATCCATATAAGCACGTTTTAAGGTATCCCACTAACCTAAAAAAGTTGAACATTGTTGAACAAATCAGTTTAAGTTCAATATACTTTAGATGCTAACCACTGCATATTAGAGTATCTAAAGGTTTGTGTTATATTAACATACATGCATGTTTGTGCAATTCATAAGTTCAAATAATTTTGACTTTTTAAGTCAAAATAAAATCCCATTTTCATTATACGTTTCAATTTGTAATCAAGAAGATTGTGATATTGAGCACTCTGCTAGACTTCATTTATTTCAGTTAAAACAAAATGTGGGATCACAATGTGTTTGATGATTTAGGCAAGCGGTTATGCTAATTGTTGGGCCGTGAGCTTCCGTTACTTGTTAGCTACTATAGTTCCAAAACTAAAGGAGCAAACATGAGGCATGAAACCTGTCTTGGCTGATTTATTTTTGAGGGAAACTAGACTAGAATGTAAAATAGATTAGAAACATGCATAACTTACCATGACACCCTCTGGTGTCGTGTAATTTGTCCTGACAGATGACATAACATAAGGCAAATGTGCTGTTTGTGGTTCTGTATAGCAAAGCTTGACATTGTAACAATACAGAACCCTTCTGGAGCTATACAGAACCATTTTCAAAACATTCTATATGAAACCATATACAACACTTTCTCCATCAATCTGAAGATCCATTTCACCACGCAAAGAACCATTTAAGCAGGAACTAGTTCTACATAGTACTCATGGTTCTAAATAGAAGCATTGCATGTACTAAAGAACCCTTGAAGAACCATCTTTTTTGAGATTGTACAGTACATGTGACAAAAATGATCATGTGACATAAGCTAAAATGACATTAAACGTTGTGGCATCTGCTATGATAATTACCATGACAATTACATCACTGAACAAAGTTTCATGATGGCATATGACATCAGCCACAGCATGTTTAGGGCCACGTTATGTGAATGTGATACAGCAGAGTTATACAGAGCTCAAGAGTTATACAGCAGAGTTATACAGCAGAGTTATACAGCAGAGTTATACAGAGCTCAAGAGTTATACAGCAGAGTTATACAGCAGAGTTATACAGAGCTCAAGAGTTATACAGCAGAGTTATACAGCAGAGTTATACAGCAGAGTTATACAGCAGAGTTATACAGAGCTCAAGAGTTATACAGCAGAGTTATACAGCAGAGTTATACAGAGCTCAAGAGTTATACAGCAGAGTTATACAGCAGAGTTATACAGCAGAGTTATACAGCAGAGTTATACAGAGCTCAAGAGTTATACAGCAGAGTTATACAGCAGTGTTATACAGAGCTCAAGAGTTATACAGCAGAGTTATACAGCAGAGTTATACAGAGCTCAAGAGTTATACAGCAGAGTTATACAGCAGAGTTATACAGCAGAGTTATACAGAGCTCAAGAGTTATACAGCAGAGTTATACAGCAGAGTTATACAGCAGAGTTATACAGAGCTCAAGAGTTATACAGCAGAGTTATACAGCAGAGTTATACAGAGCTCAAGTGTTATACAGCAGAGTTATACAGAGCTCAAGAGTTATACAGCAGAGTTATACAGAGCTCAAGAGTTATACAGCAGAGTTATACAGCAGAGTTATACAGAGCTCAAGAGTTATACAGCAGAGTTATACAGCAGAGTTATACAGCAGAGTTATACAGAGCTCAAGTGTTATACAGCAGAGTTATACAGCAGAGTTATACAGCAGAGTTATACAGAGCTCAAGAGTTATACAGCAGAGTTATACAGCAGAGTTATATAGAGCTCAAGAGTTATACAGCAGAGTTATACAGCAGAGTTATACAGAGCTCAAGAGTTATACAGCAGAGTTATACAGCAGAGTTATACAGCAGAGTTATACAGAGCTCAAGTGTTATACAGCAGAGTTATACAGCAGAGTTATACAGAGCTCAAGAGTTATACAGCAGAGTTATACAGCAGAGTTATACAGCAGAGTTATACAGAGCTCAAGTGTTATACAGCAGAGTTATACAGAGCTCAAGTGTTATACAGCAGAGTTATACAGCAGAGTTATACAGAGCTCAAGAGTTATACAGCAGAGTTATACAGCAGAGTTATACAGAGCTCAAGAGTTATACAGCAGAGTTATACAGAGCTCAAGAGTTATACAGCAGAGTTGTACAGCAGAGTTATACAGAGCTCAAGAGTTATACAGCAGAGTTATACAGCAGAGTTATACAGAGCTCAAGAGTTATACAGCAGAGTTATACAGCAGAGTTATACAGCAGAGTTATACAGCAGAGTTATACAAAGCTCAAGTGTTATACAGCAGAGTTATGCAGAGCTCAAGTGTTATACAGCAGAGTTATACAGAGCTCAAGTGTTATACAGCAGAGTTATACAGCAGAGTTATACAGAGCTCAAGAGTTATACAGCAGTGTTATACAGCAGAGTTATACAGCAGAGTTATACAGAGCTCAAGAGTTATACAGCAGAGTTATACAGAGCTCAAGTGTTATACAGCAGAGTTATACAGAGCTCAAGAGTTATACAGCAGAGTTATACAGAGCTCAAGTGTTATACAGCAGAGTTATACAGAGCTCAAGAGTTATACAGCAGAGTTATACAGCAGAGTTATACAGAGCTCAAGTGTTATACAGCAGTGTTATACAGCAGAGTTATACAGCAGAGTTATACAGCAGAGTTATACAGCAGAGTTATACAGCAGAGTTATACAGAGCTCAAGTGTTATACAGCAGAGTTATACAGAGCTCAAGTGTTATACAGCAGAGTTATACAGCAGAGTTATACAGAGCTCAAGAGTTATACAGCAGAGTTATACAGAGCTCAAGTGTTATACAGCAGAGTTATACAGAGCTCAAGTGTTATACAGCAGAGTTATACAGCAGAGTTATACAGAGCTCAAGAGTTATACAGCAGAGTTATACAGCAGAGTTATACAGAGCTCAAGAGTTATACAGCAGAGTTATACAGAGCTCAAGTGTTATACAGCAGAGTTATACAGCAGAGTTATACAGCAGAGTTATACAGAGCTCAAGAGTTATACAGCAGAGTTATACAGCAGAGTTATACAGAGCTCAAGAGTTATACAGCAGAGTTATACAGCAGAGTTATACAGAGCTCAAGAGTTATACAGCAGAGTTATACAGCAGAGTTATACAGCAGAGTTATACAGAGCTCAAGTGTTATACAGCAGAGTTATACAGCAGAGTTATACAGAGCTCAAGAGTTATACAGCAGAGTTATACAGCAGAGTTATACAGCAGAGTTATACAGAGCTCAAGTGTTATACAGCAGAGTTATACAGAGCTCAAGTGTTATACAGCAGAGTTATACAGCAGAGTTATACAGAGCTCAAGAGTTATACAGCAGAGTTATACAGCAGAGTTATACAGAGCTCAAGAGTTATACAGCAGAGTTATACAGAGCTCAAGAGTTATACAGCAGAGTTGTACAGCAGAGTTATACAGAGCTCAAGAGTTATACAGCAGAGTTATACAGCAGAGTTATACAGAGCTCAAGAGTTATACAGCAGAGTTATACAGCAGAGTTATACAGCAGAGTTATACAGCAGAGTTATACAAAGCTCAAGTGTTATACAGCAGAGTTATACAGCAGAGTTATACAGAGCTCAAGAGTTATACAACAGAGTTATACAGAGCTCAAGAGTTATACAGCAGAGTTATACAGCAGAGTTATACAGAGCTCAAGAGTTATACAGCAGAGTTATACAGAGCTCAAGTGTTATACAGCAGAGTTATACAGAGCTCAAGAGTTATACAGCAGAGTTATACAGAGCTCAAGTGTTATACAGCAGAGTTATACAGAGCTCAAGTGTTATACAGCAGTGTTATACAGCAGAGTTATACAGCAGAGTTATACAGCAGAGTTATACAGAGCTCAAGTGTTATACAGCAGAGTTATACAGAGCTCAAGTGTTATACAGCAGAGTTATACAGCAGAGTTATACAGAGCTCAAGAGTTATACAGCAGAGTTATACAGAGCTCAAGTGTTATACAGCAGAGTTATACAGAGCTCAAGTGTTATACAGCAGAGTTATACAGCAGAGTTATACAGAGCTCAAGAGTTATACAGCAGAGTTATACAGCAGAGTTATACAGAGCTCAAGAGTTATACAGCAGAGTTATACAGCAGAGTTATACAGCAGAGTTATACAGAGCTCAAGAGTTATACAGCAGAGTTATACAGCAGAGTTATACAGAGCTCAAGAGTTATACAGCAGAGTTATACAGAGCTCAAGTGTTATACAGCAGAGTTATACAGCAGAGTTATACAGCAGAGTTATACAGAGCTCAAGAGTTATACAGCAGAGTTATACAGAGCTCAAGTGTTATACAGCAGAGTTATACAGAGCTCAAGAGTTATACAGCAGAGTTATACAGAGCTCAAGAGTTATACAGCAGAGTTATACAGCAGAGTTATACAGAGCTCAAGAGTTATACAGCAGAGTTATACAGCAGAGTTATACAGAGCTCAAGTGTTATACAGCAGAGTTATACAGCAGAGTTATACAGAGCTCAAGAGTTATACAGCAGAGTTATACAGCAGAGTTATACAGCAGAGTTATACAGAGCTCAAGTGTTATACAGCAGAGTTATACAGAGCTCAAGTGTTATACAGCAGAGTTATACAGCAGAGTTATACAGAGCTCAAGAGTTATACAGCAGAGTTATACAGCAGAGTTATACAGCAGAGTTATACAGAGCTCAAGTGTTATACAGCAGAGTTATACAGAGCTCAAGTGTTATACAGCAGAGTTATACAGCAGAGTTATACAGAGCTCAAGAGTTATACAGCAGAGTTATACAGCAGAGTTATACAGAGCTCAAGAGTTATACAGCAGAGTTGTACAGCAGAGTTATACAGAGCTCAAGAGTTATACAGCAGAGTTATACAGCAGAGTTATACAAAGCTCAAGTGTTATACAGCAGAGTTATACAGCAGAGTTATACAGAGCTCAAGAGTTATACAACAGAGTTATACAGAGCTCAAGAGTTATACAGCAGAGTTATACAGCAGAGTTATACAGAGCTCAAGAGTTATACAGCAGAGTTATACAGCAGAGTTATACAGAGCTCAAGTGTTATACAGCAGAGTTATACAGAGCTCAAGAGTTATACAGCAGAGTTATACAGCAGAGTTATACAGAGCTCAAGTGTTATACAGCAGTGTTATACAGAGCTCAAGAGTTATACAGCAGAGTTATACAGAGCTCAAGTGTTATACAGCAGAGTTATACAGCAGAGTTATACAGAGCTCAAGAGTTATACAGCAGAGTTATACAGCAGAGTTATACAGCAGAGTTATACAGAGCTCAAGTGTTATACAGCAGAGTTATACAGCAGAGTTATACAGAGCTCAAGAGTTATACAGCAGAGTTATACAGCAGAGTTATACAGAGCTCAAGAGTTATACAGCAGAGTTATACAGCAGAGTTATACAGAGCTCAAGTGTTATACAGAGTTCTGTTCTGCTTGTTCTGCTTGTATGATAACTCCTCTATCTGGTGCCATCCAGAGCAGGATCAGTTTCTTCTTTGGAGTCCTGTTCCTGTCCTGAACTGAGCTGATCTGAATCATTCATGTCATGGTGGCAGTGACACAGAGAAGGAAACAACAACAAAAAAAACTTCCCAGATAGTTCACAGAGGCCGGTATGCTTTACTTTTGGTGAGAAACTGTCAAGTGAAGAAGATAGAGGGCTGCTGACCAAAATAGGCCCCCCACTACCCCCACTCTGCCCTTTCCGTTTACCTCAGTAAAAATAAACCCAGGCAGTCCACTGCCAGAGTTGTCCTTGGACATAAGCTGCCAAAACAATAACTGGAGGTCTGTGGAATTCCACGACAAACTGCAACACTGACCACACGGTCAGTCACCCTTTTTTTCCCCTTCATTTCGCTGCTTTTAACTGTGCACTTTATAGAACAGGGCATGACGCAAAGCCTAAACAGTTTGTACATGTTTAAAAGTTTAAAAGTAGTTTGAGTGCTGGTTACTGCTACTCACACAACTTTAATCTATAATCTTCTGCACATGTTATCTAAGAATAAAAATAACACTTATGAAATTATGCTATAATTAAAAGTGTTAAACATTTAATAGTATAATTTAGATTCTTTAAAGCCTCTTTGCGTTGCTGCAGCTTTATGCGCTCTTGGCATTCTCTCAAGCAGCTCCATGAGGAGCCACCTGGGATGCATTTCCAACAGTCTTGAAGAAGAGCCACATATCCTGCTAATGTGTTGTGCTTTAAGCTTCTTTTGAAAATACTTTCCAAGTATGACTTTAAACGTTTGCTTTAGACATACACACATAGGCATTGACTTCACTATTTATATCTGTTTTAGAAACTAATTTCAAATGTTTAAGCCTAGGCCTTTAGATTCATGAAAAACATTCATTCAATCAAGTGGGTTTTGACTGGGACTATACATTGATGTGTTTATTTTTTGTGTGTTTGGGTTTGGATTACTAAGTTAAAGAGCAGGGCTTGGTGTTTGCACTGCCTTAGGATGAGAAAAAGCAGACTAATGGAGAAGTCATGTTGGACTCCTTTCTGTCGCTTGGCCCATTAGGGCTCTGCTGCATATCGCCCTTCTTTGCTCAGAGTGTTTCAATTTCCACTTCGTCTGAAGCTGATTCAGAGTGCTGCGTTTAGTCTGGCGCCTGACTCAGAGCAGCCCACCGCCACTGCAGTTTGATTCAAGCATTTATGGTCAATTTGTGCCTTGCTGAATCTGAGGTGTTTTGCCCTATCCTGCATAGGGAGTGTGAAAGGTGCATGTTCATGCATGATGCAGAGGAGGGGAAGCAGTTTTCAGTCCAATCAAGCTGAACCCCAGGTTCTACTTTCAAATACATCTAGGCTACTGTTTACTTACGTTATTAAGAGTAAGCTACTGTTTATCTGGCTTAGGTGCATTGCTTGCCTGTTTTGTTAGGAGCTGCTTAACTGGCTCAGGTGGGTAGTAGGTGCTGTATACCTTGCTCAGGCGTGTATTAGAAGCTGCTTACTCAGGTGGGTGGTAAGAGCTGCTTACCTGGCTCAGGTGTGTATTAGGTGTTGCTTACCTGTCTCTGATATGTATTAGATGTTGCTTACCTGGCTCAGGTAGGTATTAGGTGCTGATTACCTGTCTCTGGTATGTATTAGGTGCTGCATACCTGGCTCAGGTGAGAGTAAAGAGATGTTTACCTGGCTCAGGTGTGCATTAGGGCTCAGGTGTGTTAGAAACTTTTTGCCTGTTTTGGATTAAGAGTTAAGAGCTTCTTACCTGGATCACATATGTGTTAAAAGCTGCTTACTTGAATAAGGTGTACGTTAGGAGTTTTAAAGAACTTTATTGAAATTTATATATCACATACAATTTAAGATATATTCATTGCATTATTTTCAGAGCTGCCTACCTGTGTTAGGGGCTGCTTACCAGGCTCAAGTGTGTGTTAGGGGCCACTTACCAGGCTCAGGTGTGTGCTAGGAGCTGCTTACCAGGTTCAGGTGTGTGTTAGGGGCTGCTTACCAGGCTCATGTGTGTGTTAGAGGCCACTTACCAGGCTCATGTGTGTGTTAGGGGCTGCTTACCAGGCTCATGTGTGTATTAGGGGCTGCTTACCAGGCTCATGTGTGTGTTAGGGGCTGCTTACCAGGCTCATGTGTGTGTTAGGGACCACTTACCAGGTTCAGGTGTGTGTTAGGAGCCGCTTACCAGCCTCAGGTGTGTGTTAGGAGCTGCTTACCAGGTTCAGGTGTGTGTTAGGGGCCGCTTACCAAGCTCAGGTATATCTTAAGGGCCGCTTACGAAGCTTGGGTGTGTGTTAGGGGCAACTTACCAGGCTCAGGTGTGTTAGGAGCCGCTTACCAGGCTCAGGTGCGTGTTAGGGGCCACTTACCAGGCTCAGGTGTGTGTTAGGAGCCGCTTACCAGCCTCAGGTGTGTGTTAGGAGCTGCTTACCAGGTTCAGGTGTGTGTTAGGGGCAACTTACCAAGCTCAGGTATATCTTAAGGGCCGCTTACGAAGCTTGGGTGTGTGTTAGGGGCAACTTACCAGGCTCAGGTGTGTTAGGAGCCGCTTACCAGGCTCAGGTGCGTGTTAGGGGCCACTTACCAGGCTCAGGTGTGTGTTAGGAGCCGCTTACCAGGCTCAGGTGTGTTAGGAACTGCTTATCTGGCACAGGTGTATTAGGAGCTGTGTACCTAGTTCAGGTGTATGTTAAGAGATGCGTACTTGAGTCAGATGTGTTATAAGCTAGTTACTTGGCTCAGATGTGTGTTAGAAGCTGCTTACCAGGCTCAGGTGTGTGTTAGGAGCTGCTTGCCAAGCTCAGGTGTGTGTTAGGAGCTGCTTATCAGGCTCAGGTGTGTGTTAGGAGCTGCTTATCAGGCTCAGGTGTGTATTAGGAGCTGCTTATCAGGCTCAGGTGTATGTTAGAAGCTGCTTACCAGGCTCAGGTGTGTGTTAGGAGCTGCTTACCAGGCTCCAGTGTATTAGCAGCTGCTTACCTGACTCAGACGTGTGTTAGGAGCTGCTTACCTGGTTCCAATGTGTGTTAGGAGCTGCTTACCAGGCCCAGATGTGTATGTTAGGAGCCACTTACAAAGCTCAGTTGTGTTAGGAGCTGCTTATGTGGCACAAGTGAGTGTTAGGAGCTGCTCTCCGGCCTCAGGTTCTTGACAGAAGCTGTTAACCTGGCTCTGGTGAATTTCAGGAGTTGCATACCTGGTTCAGGTGGTTTAGGGGCTTCTTACCTGGCTCAGGTGTATTAGTGGCTTCTTACCTGCCTCTGGTGTGTGAGACGACTGGAATAGACTGCCGTGTAATAGGGCGGTCAGTTGCTTACAGTCTGCCACAGTTCACGTTTGACTGCCATCTACTCCCAGCTCGGGTCTTCTGTTCATCTCACTTTCAGCTGACCTGAATTCACATCCTGTCTGCCTTCTGTGCCATGAAGACGGGAGTTGAGACTCTAATGTAAAAGAACAGATGGTGAGCTGCAAATGCTCAGGCTGTGTGTGAGCAGGTACAGAGCAACAGACAGATAAAACCAGGTTTTTGAGATAAGTGGGCGCAGGGATTTTTATGTTTGGTAAATATTTGTTGAGGCTGGCTGCCTGCCTGGCAATGAACTGCTGATAAAATATAAATTTACAAGACAGACAGGGGGAGACAGAGTGCATTTGTTGTGAATTTGTCCTGGCGCTCCTATTTTTAATGGAAGGCAAAGCGTGTGTGTTCTGCCATTCGATCCCTTTTTCCCCTCTCTCCAAATTTTCTCGTATTGGAAGGGAAAATTTATGCATCTCGTTCCTCCTGTGCTAAGAGCAGAGAAAATGCCTGATAACACAGCCAGGCCTTATGATTTGTGTGTGTGAGAGAGAGAGAGAGAAAGAGAACCCACGTTGTAAAACTTTTGTTGTGACATTACAACAATGTTCTCCAGTAATTCACTGTTTATTAACAGCAAATGTACTTGACTATTGTTTGCACCCCTATATTTCTAATAAATAGCTTATACGTGCTCTAATGTGCACCCCAAGCCATCTGAGGACCCTCTGTTTTGCTACATAACCTGGTACAACATGAAAAGATAGAAGCAAACACAACAAAACAAGCTAGCTTGCTTCTAGTTACATACCTCAGTGAATAGTTATGCTACATAGCACACAGTGTTACTGTTTGTCAATCATATTTAACATCACTGTATATCAGTCAAACTGAACATCACATTACAGCTGTCAAATATATTGACAAAACTGCACTATGTTTGGAGAACCAAAATGTTCAAGTGTGTCTTTGGGGTTTTAATAGCCTGTTATGCCAAAGAATCCTGTGAAATCAAGTACAGATGAAAAAGTAAAAGCTGACAAAAACTAACAAAACCTGGGAAGCTCCACCCCAGTCTACAGTATTCAGAGACTGCTCAAGCAATCACAGAGAGGGTAGTACGTTGGGCGACTTTCTGGTGCACTGGTAACATTTTGGGACTGTGTTACTGTGAACTAACAACTATAAACCCAAACATATAAACTAAAAAAATGTGCAGAAAAACTCTGAGCAGTTTACTGAAGTCTGTATTTGTAGTCATTTAGATCATTTTAATATGTAGTTCCCTCCTCAAGTGGTACAGCCATGCTTTGCTGATTGTAAATGGTCAGTTAATAAGTCCAGTATGTTGGGTAGAGTTTAGCATGTTCTGATTCTGTGTGACAAATCTGGTGCTAGTTGACACAGACGGTGTTCTACAGAGTTACTTAACAGTGCTGCAGTTTCTTATAAAGATTGATATGGCAACAGGTGAAAAGTCAAGTGCAGATGAAGGTGAACATAAAAAGCAGGAGAATGCAGTGAAATGCTATAAAACATTTGATATGGTCAATAAAGTGGGCATTGAGCATTAACCAATGATAGAAATAGGTGAAACAATATTTAAAATTATATTAGGTGATTAAATATATATATATATATATATATATATATATATATATATATATATATATATCTAGATTATATATATGTATATATATATATATATATATATAGAGAGAGAGAGAGAGAGAGAGAGGTACATATGTCATGTATAAGACTGTATATAATTAAAACTTTATTTGACATCATTATAAACATCAATAAATTGTTTGTCAGTGCTTAGTTCTTACTGTCTGTTGAGTCACATTAAGTTACACATTAATAACACTAGTTACCATTATTAGTTAATAATAAAACATTACTTAAGTATTTAGTAATGATTATAAGCTACTTAATAAAATCTACATGTTAGCGCCCGTTTCTATCATAAGTTAATAATTAGTTGTGACATCACTTAACTGTTTAGTAATGCTTATTACTCTGCTGAGTGTAGATAATAGATGTACCCTTATATTAAATGGTTCTAATTGTCTATTTTCTGCAGGGTTAATAAGGTGTAAACTAGGCTAACTAAGCTTTCGTCAGCACTTCTCAAAGCCCACTTGCTTGGGCATATCCAATATTCTGTAGCATTTCGTTGCATTTAGTAGTGCTTATTACTGTTTTAAGTAGCATTACCAGATGTACTGATTATTGGCTTAACAGATGCTATTAGAGACTATTAGTTTCTTGTAGGACACCTTTAAATCTCATTGGGAAGCCACGAACACATCTGGAATCAGAACACCTGTTAAACCATTAGTATCCATTACACTGTGATTTTCTGTCAAACTGCCAGAAAAACACAAACCATCATTGAGTACTGGACACCACCATGAATATCCATCCATCCATCCATTTTCTAAGCCGCTTCTCCGTCAGGGTCGCGGGGGGGAGCTGGAGCCTATCCCAGCAGTCTTCGGGCGGAAGGCAGGATACACCCTGGACAGGTCGCCAGTCCATCGCAGGGCCACCAGGAATATACAGAAAGTTTTAATGGTTTCTATGATTTTTTTCAGCTGAAAAATGCCTTGATGTTTACATGTAAGCTTTCTTCTACGTGTAAGTTTTCATTTTGTCACTAGCTGGTCAGCATGGTAAGCAAATAAAAGCTGGAAATGTTAGAAAATTTTACTAAAAGCTGTTAGCCAGTTGAACATAATGGATAGCCAGTAAAAGGAGAAGAATGTGTGCACGCGCATGTTTGTGTGTATGGCAGAGAAAGTACAGTTAGAGTTTGTGGTGGGCCGGTCTGCATCATATAACTCCTGCTCTGAAAATGCTTTGCAAAAAACAGCTAATTACTGTAAAATCTAACATTTAAACATTTTTAACAAGACATCTAACCTGTATTTTCCAGAATGAACCTTTTTTACAGGACTCTTCTGTGTCTCCTGTAGTGCAAATTTTCATTAGTCCTTCACGGTGAGTGAATGTGTGTAAGTTAATATGTGTGCGCTTGTGTGTTGATTAGTAAGAATGTGAAGATGTGTGTGTGCATGTGTAAAGCCAAAGCCGCAGTTCCATAGAGAAGTGAATGGTCAGTGTATGTGTGTGGGCTGGAACACACTGCTAGAGCCGTTTCTCTTCTGATTGCTTGTGGTTGCTGGACGGCTGTTCTGACCTCCAGCACCTTGAAGCAGCGGTGCAAGGAGCGTGCTGGATGCTGCAGTGGGCGCTGACCCTCCTGAACCACTTCACACTTCACATGTGTGTTTACACACCGTTCCAGACCTCCGGACCGGAGGAGTGAGGCTGACTTCCCTTAAGGCCTGTGTTTATAAACACTACATAAGAGATTATTGCTGCTGCTGCATGCGTGCCATAGCAGAGGAGGTGTGTGGTGTGTATGAGGAAAGCTATTCAGTGTCACTGTTCACATTCATGAAGGAGCACAGTGTGAAGACTTTTACAAGTTTCACAACACAAACTCCAGCTCACCAGAGAAAATGAAGTCCTCAACTCACATGTATTATTATTTTTTCATTATTTCTCAGTTTGAAACAAGTCAATGCTCCTTTTTTAATCCATGCCACATTTATGATTTTAATTATTAGAGATATTTTTTCATTTAAATTCAGTGAAAAAATGTAGTGCTTTTGATACAGACTTGTTTTGCAGAACACTTTTTCCATGTTTTTTGTCATTTTTCCAGTTCAAAATACATGGAAAACAGACAGAAGCACAGACTTGAATCAACCCCTTCCAGCCGCTTGTTGCTTTTAGTTATTCAGTATATCACAAAGAACGCTCAGGCTGCATGGAATATTTGGCATTTTTTGCAGCAGTACGTCTTCTGGGTGTCTTTGGCGGACTGAGAAATTCATGTTGGTCTCATATTGCATACTACTAACTGCTTTTGGAGACAGTTAGTATGCATGCAGTATGTATTAGCAGTATGCAGTTGAAGTCTAGAGTTATCGCCATTGTAATGTACTAATAAAATGTGTCTCATTATTTACTCATTAATTATGTTTAAATGGTATATCAAAATGGGAGTAATAACTTTCTTTTATTATTAGAGATTATTAGAAGGTCCAGATTATATAGATGACTTGATGGTAATTGTCCTATACTGGATACTATACTGCATGGTGATATAAGGAGCATGTGGATAATGCTACATACCAGTGCAGAATGCCATATAAAGTACACAGTGTGCTATGCTGAACACAGCCATGAGCCAATACATCATCAAAGGCTGTATCCATCATAATCGTCCTTCAGATACAGCTGAGAAATGCAGCTCAAATTCTGACAACATTGGAGACTAGACTAGACTAGAGTATTCTGTCTATCATGCATAGTATCCTTCACCTGACCTGAAAAAAAGAGGGGTGCTGGCAGATGAAGCTAACGACTACATGTTTTTGAAAAAGGCCAGTGAATGTGCAGCGCATTACTATACACCACTTCTTCAGTTATTTAATGGTTTAATGGTGCAGAATGAATTTAATGGTGTAAAAATGAATGCATGGTGTAAAATGCTTTGATTGAGTTGAACAGTTTTAGCTCCCAGGATAATCTTTCCTGCCACATCATTCACATCACTGTTTTTGTTGCCAGCTTACTATCAATCACATCAGCAGTCTCCTTTTCCAGTGATTTAACACAGCTCCAGCCTTTTTGAAGGCGCCCATCTTGCTAGCTGATTCCAGACAAACTACTAATAATAGCATGAACATTAACAAAAAACACATGCATTTATCTCTGTGCTTTTTCTCCTCATCCTGTCATTTCCTTTTCTGTTTTTGGCTCTGGATGTGTAAGTTTGTTTTTCAGACATGATTAACCAGTTTCCCTCATACTCAAGCTGCTAATGTCGCTTACTAGATAGAGCAGACACTGCTGTGATAAAGTGGCCTCCTTACACGAACCCATTTGCATTATGTAATACATAAAAGGAGCTTTCAAAGGACATAGTGCTACCAAGGGCCCACATTTCTCAAGTGGCTCTGCCTTCTATGTCTCCATCCCTGTCAAGTCTCAGATTCACTCTGTTTCAGCTGTAATCTGACTTCTAAATTAGTGTTTCCGCCTGTATTTAGTTAGTCTCAGTGTATATGCAGTTCTCATGTCTACCACATCACCTTGTGTGTTTGTTACATCCTCCATGTTCTTGTGATATTATTGCCTGTTTCTAGTTTTCAGCTCACCATGGCTTTGTTTTGCGTATGCATTAGTTTTCATTTGTTACTTTTCCAGGCATTTTATTTATATTTAAATATATCCCACTCATATATTGCCTTTGTCGCACTATTGCTAAAAATATTTGTATTGTGCAAAACACGCCTGCATTTGTTATGCATGTTTTCAGCTTGTGCCGAATTCCGATTTTTCTGTGGAGAAACCGTTGACTCTGCTTTTAGGAATGACAAGAGAGGCTTTTGTCCACAACTTGATCCCAACAAAAAACAGTCCACCTAAGGCATGGGTCACACAGTCATTGTGTGGTGATAAAGATTTCTCCCTTTTCGTCATCATTTTGGTCTGTGTTGAACACGATATCAGCCATGGAGAAATCTCTGCCATTATTTGTTTAGAAATGCATTGTGAGTGTTTTTTGAGGAGCAAAGGTCAACTAAGTCACACCACAGGTTAGAATGAATTTCTGGGCTTTGGCATTCCTCTGTCTCAGTCAGGCCTCTCAGGTTTCACCGCCTACAACACCAGTGTGCTCTGAGAGCTCCCAGGGGTGACAGGAACCACACAAAAGAATTTGTTTTCTACTCAGTGCACCACACAGGTTTCGAAACCGTAAATTATTGCGACTATGGCTGCTCTCCTTCTGACTATGCTTTGGAGAGGAGCCAATTTAGCCAACGGTGGTCGATACAGTAAACTCCATCAAATCAAATCCTGTAAGTGATGTGTGCTGAAATGTTGAGTCATGTTAGACCAGTTATGTTGCTTAGTCATTATGATAACAACTGCATTATCCGGTGTGGTCTAGAGGAAGACCACACTGCACTACACAGTACAAACAACATTTTTTCCTCAGTTTGATCATTACAGGTCTGAATATGCATTTCAGAAAAGCTGGTTTGGGATGATGTGTTGTAGAAAGAGACAGAGATAAAAGTGAAATTTAGTTGAAAACACAAAGACCCCTCAGCGCTGTCCAAGAGGACACACACACTCAGTCCAGCTCAGACTGTATGTGAGATTGGTGTTTTGGTTTCCTCAACGTTATGACCTTTGACCTGAAGTCAGTCCAGGTGAAAAAGTGTTTCCTGTGCAAAAGTGTTTTTCAGTCAGGTTGTACTTGAACATTTTTCATCAGGTCTGCACAGGAAACTTGTCTAAATGAGTCTGGAATGAATGAATGAATGAATGAATACATTAATTTTGCTGTTATAACTGCTTTAACCCCTAGAATTTCTAGCTATAGTCATCTTGCTACACATTGCATGATTATCACACTAGAGTGATAGTGACAGGTTCTGACTTTTTTTTTTCATTTGTTTCAATGTCAAATGATGACAAAAATATAGTGCAAATGTCTGCAAAACAAAACTCTATGAACAGCAATAACTTTTGGTTAAATTCAAATCATAATTGACAGATTTCATTTAATTACAAACACCATTGAGTATTGAGTGAAAGTTTAGAATCTGCACAGCAGAATGCTTTGCTTGTCTCAATGAGATACAAGTGAAAAATTATTCGTATAAAGCACACTGCATTGTGTGAGTGAAGAATTTACGATGAATTAGCCGATAGAAATGCTCCAAAATTGCATGGAATAAAATCTATTGACATTAACACTTACATTAAAAGTAAAGAACACTTTTGCCCTCTCCTGTAAATCTGCAATTTTGTTTGAGTAGCTGGTGTTTGCATATAATAACTGTTGAATTTCAATAGTAGACATACTTTTATACTTACTGTATAACATTAAGCAGAAATATTAGCTTGGTTTTAGCAAGTATGCAGCATTATTGGCGTTTTATTGGAATTATTGGAACTAAGCTCCAGTGGCGCTTAGTTCAAGAGGATCCAGTGATACTTTGGGGGGAAGGGGATAAGAATGTACATGCAACAAAACATATCTTGGTATAGTTTGGTACATTTTGGTTCACCACAGGATGCAACAGTGGCGTTTTTTTCCATCCAATTTTCTCATATGTAAAATTTGATTACACCCAGAGTTGCTAACATGTTTTTTTTTAAAAATGGCTCAAAGGAATATGCTGTAATTAAAATGCCTAAGGTAAAAATACTGATTAAGATGTGCTCTGAAAATGTGTATATGAGGAGGATATTCACTTTCAACAATTTTGGATAAAACAAATTTCTATAATAATGGTATTAACCTTTGATATTTCTTGTATGTGTAATGTTCATTCCCAGTAATGTGTATCATGGGAAAAAAAAGAAAGAAAATTCCTGAAAGTGGTGGATAATTTGTCTTGGAAGAAAACCCCAACATTTTTTGTTATCACCAACAGTTACTGTAATTCTAGATAAGACATAAAACTCAGAGCTTTGTGGTTTCTTTTAATTACACTAGAAGGTAAAGCTGCAATTAATGTTAGCCCCCCAGGTGAGGGATCTTGTAAGGGTGTGGCTGTGTGTGCTGAACACACAATTGCCTTGTTAATGTACAAATGTAAGGGCTGTACAAATATAAATAAGCTCAATGGAACTGAACTGAATCATCATTTAACACCCAGAGATGTTCTGTTGCACAGACAGTCCTTATAAAGGCAGAAGAAGGCCAGTTTCATAATATCAAATTAATATCAGACTTTTTTGTGCATGCTTCATTGCAAGGTTCTCACAGAGCTGGACAGCGTACAGAAAGGCAGCAGTGAAGGCAGCCGCAGCTGTTGGGGGCTGCTGGATTTTGGTATTTTTGCAAGGGTGGTTGTGGCTGTCGAGGGCTGTTCCTGGATCAGTGTGACTGTCTAGGTGGTGTGAATTGTGTGGAGATCAGAAAGGAAGGAAAATAAGGAGCAGCTGCTGCATTAGACAGATGTTTGATACGTTGCCCGTCCGCCTGTGAGTTGTCCTTCAGCATGGAGGCAAAGACTGCTGCTGGGAACTTTTTATATCAACTGTGGAATTACATTAATCAAAATCTAACACAGACATTTATGTAAACAACTTCAAGTAGAACATGCTTTTGGTTATATTCCCATAGCTTCGTCATCTGCTAATGTGGACAGTGGCCAGATAGATATTTCTTGAGATTCACTTTAAGGTTTTTGTGCCATGAAAATAGCTTTTTTCCTAAGTAGTTTTTTGATTATTGAGTTTTGTGAGTATAAGTACAGAATTCACAGTTGTATCGTTTGAATTATAGCACCATCTGGAAGCGCAGAAGACATCAGCCTATGCACAGCCTCCACAGGGTGGGCTTCATTGTAACAGAGTGTTATTACTCCCCCCAAAGTAAACAGTAAGAGAAGTTAATACCTATTCAAATTCCAAAGAGTTCATTTTTTGAAGGTTTTATGCCTAGATTCATAAAAATATACCAGCATGTTGACATTTGCTTTTTTACATTGCAGGCAAAATGAAATTTGCCATGGTTGACAGCTTTTCACCCTCTATATTTATTTTAATTAACATATTTTATGTATTTAGGTTGGAAAGCTCATCTGGTTCGAACAATTTAGAATTGTACTGCATTAATTTTGTATTGTATTGACTTACCAGACTTTTAGTGAATGTCAGAACTAGATCCTCCATCTGTCACAACAATGGGGTAACATTCATACTGCAACTATGGTTAAATACTTTAAAAATACAGGTTCATTAAAGCTAACATTCAGTGTATGTTGTCCTGGTGTGTCAATGCATGACCCTTAGTCTAAATCACTGTGGTGAAGTTCTCTGAAGACAGTTACAAAATAGTTGGGATGCTGTGCAAAATGTAAATAAAAACAAAATGCACTGATTTGTAAATTATTTAAACCCTCTATTAAATTGAAAATAGTACAAAGACAACAGATCAAATGTTGAAACTGAGAAATTGTATTGCTTTCTGGAAAATATATGCCCATTTTAAAGTTGATGCCAGCAGCACATTTCAGAAATGTTGGGACAGGGGCAGCAAAGGACTAGTAAAAACTAGTTTACCTTTCTCTCACATCAAAAGCAGTGTGAAATCAAGGTGATAAACATAAAAAAGTCATGACTTCTTAGCTAATCTTTACCAAGGGTGCCAATAACTGTGTAGTCTAGATCCAGGCAGGAACTTTTTCCAGGAAACTTCTCCATGGAATCTGACCTCAGGTCTGATTCACACCATAACTGCATGGTATTCAGCAAAAGACAGCATATTGGTAGCTTGTCTAAACACGCAAACCGAATAAGATAGAAACCTTCTTTGAGTATTACAGGGTTATGGTATCAGTCAGAAGTTTTTAAAAACATTGTGGAGTGAAGACACCAAAACTATGAAATAACAAGTGAAGTTTCTATGATCAGAAATATTTGGCCCTCTTCCAAAAAGAGTTATTTCGACTCACTCTGTTTCACTTCAGTACACACATGATTGGCTCATACAAGAAGTTTTCTTGTTCATTTTTATTTTATTTATCATTAAGATTTATCCTTAGGACATATGATGAAGATATTTACAGTGTTGACAGAGTCCCAGCATGCTTTGCGTGAGTTCAATCTCATGGTACACTTGTCACAGCAGGCCAAGATGCCTGGAGACAGACGACCTTGCATCGACAGGCCAAATGCCTCATGCTAGTGTTAACTCTCCGACCCCTGATAGGTCATCAGACTTGACTCATCTTGCTCTTGGCGAGAACTTTTTTTGTTACCCTCAAGGTGCAAATTAGAGTGGATATAAACATTGCTCAGTAATTCTAAGCTCACCGTGCCAGGATAAAGACATGCTTTACACTGTATGTATTGTCTCCAGTGCTTATATGTAGTTACATATGAACTGCACTTGCAACATGCAATGTAAATACTTGGGTATGTATGCACTGTTACAGGCACATTACACTAATACAGCTTACAGAAATATACATGAAATTCTTAAATATGTTGATGCAACAAACATGGTTCCAGAGGAGTAAAACCATATTAAGAGAGAAATAAATGCAATTATGGCATGACATTGTTATCACTAGAGATATCTGTTACTTATAAGAGTTAAGATTCTTGCCTGGTTAAGTAACAACAATAAATTTGCAATGTTCATCATATAGTAATGGTCTGAACTCAGTTCCATACTATGGGTCAGTTCTATATTTGCTGGACCTTTTGATGAGACTAATTGTGAACACAAGCCAGCAAGGTCAGTTTGGACCACACTGGCATGTCTGAGCTGAAAACAGCAGAGAGGCCCATGTATCTGCAGTGTGTGTATGGATCAGACTGACCTGACTGCTGAACACGAGGCCTTTCCTTCTGCTGTCATTGTGCCTGTGTGTGAGTGTGTGTATGGGTGACTGGTTTGGCTCTATGGTGCTGGACGAGTTCTTCTTTGTGTCTGTAATTGGAACAAACTCATCAAGCAGCTCTGAGTGGACAAGCGCTTGGTCAAAGCGGCCCACTGGCCCTGGACAGCCCTTCAGAGGGCCCCCATCATCTGAGTCTCTCTCACTCTATTTCTCTCTCTTTACACAAACGTAAGAACACACAGTCCCCTTTTTCAACTACACCACTATACTATCAGTGGAATGAGACAAATATTGACTTCTATTGACCCTGACCAGTCTCTCTCTCTCTCTCTCTCTCTCTCTCTCTCTCTCTCTCTCTCTGTCCCTCTCTGACTTTAAACTTCAGTTACTTTCCAGTCTTCTCTCTCTGCTTTTGCTCTACCGAGTGACCTTTTCTCTTGTGTGACTCTCTCTTTCTCTCTCCCTCTTTCTCTCTCTCTTTCTCTCTCTGCTTGTCTCTATGTCTTGTTCTTTTTCTTTCTTTCTTTCTTTCTTTCTTTCTTTCTTTCTTTCTTTCTTTCTTTCTTTCTTTCTTTCTTTCTCCTACATTCTTTCTCTATCTCTCTCTCATCTTCCCTCAGGTCGGATATACATGAATGTACCTCCGTCCCAAAAGGTCGGATTTACATAAACGTACCTCCATCCCAAACGTACCTCCGTCCCAAAGCCGGCACATCTTTCTCCCCGTCCCGCATATCTCTCTCTCTCTGCTCCACTGAATTGCTACCCAATGAATGCCTTTAATGTTTGTTCAGTTCTATTTTCCTTCAAAAAAAAAAACACGTCATGCTCCTGAATGCAAATTACTCTTTCTCTCTCTCTCATGCTTTCTCTCTCTCTCTCTCTCTCTCTCTCTCTCTCCATTCTCTCTAGTCATTCTGCCAAACATCAGAAGAAATTCATGCATTCAAACAGAGAGAAAGAAACATTATGTGGAATGTAATTATTATGCTTGGCCAATGTGCTGTAAGATCTTTCTCTAAGATGGCATTTAAACAGCTGCTGTGCTGTGATCAGGGTTTTTGTGTCTGGTGGGTCTATATGTTTTTGAACGCTACTGAAATCACTGGCTAATGTGTTGACATCAGTGCTTCAGTTCAGCTCAAGTCAGAATAGTCTGGAGATCTCTCGCTTTCTCTCACTCCCTCCCACTCTCTCTCACTCACTTAGTTCCTTTTGTAGCTCAGACTGAGCATAAAAAGTCAGATACATGGAGAATTTATTCGCCAAACTTACACAATTTTCCACTTACAATTAGTCAAGACATATTGTACTTCTTTAGTTTAGTGCTAGAGCTCCATCTTATCAAAGCCGATATCAATAGTGACTGTAATGGACCGGTCAGTAAGGGAGGGTCCCCGTATGGTCCAATGCCTCTGGACTGATGGGAGGAGGGTATAATGGGGCAGTTGTAATGTGAGATAATGCCCCTCGAGGCTGGGGAGGGGCAGTTTGAGCCACTTTTAGGGATGGAAAAGCCCCGGGGCAGAAATAGTCCTGCCTTTGCAATCTGATTAGTTGCCAGTGGTGATGCGAGACAAATAACAGACTCTGAGGCATGTGCTGATACACCCTGGTAATGTCTCACTTACACAGCCACACAAGAAGTCAGCAACTAAAACTGCTACCCAGTAGTGTAACTAGGATCTCATGGACTCCAGTGCAAAATGACCACCATAGATGAGATGCATCATGAATAAGACAGAGAAGAGTAGCCTTCACAGTTCATTATGGTTCACTTATGTAGACTAATGGTTGACATATACAAAGTATGCAGACACCTGTCTACCACACCTATATGGGCTTGATGGACATTCCATTCCAAAACCATGAGCATTAATTTGGAATTGGTCCATCAGACTATATTGGATAGTGAAGCATGATTAATTACTTCAGAGAACATGTTTACACTATTGCATAGTCCGGTAGTGATTGCTTTACACCACTCCAGCTTATAGGCTTGTGTGCAATTGCTTGACCATGGAAACCTATTTCATGACACTCTTGTGTCTATGGGAGTTCTTCCTTCACAGTTCTTGTGCTGATGTTGCTTCTAGAGTCAGTTTATAAAGAGAACCTTGTAGTGTGTCTGATGCAACAGAGGATGGATAACAGCACTCAGCAGCCCCACTCTTTGAGTTTGCATGGTCTACTGACCTGTGGCAGAGCTGTTTTTTGCTCCTAAATACTTCCATTTCTCAATAATAGCACTTACAATTGACTGGGGCAGATCTAGTAGGGCAGAAATTTTACAAACTAGCTTATGAGAAAGGTGCTGTTCTATGACAGCATTTCTCTATGAAGTTTGCATGGCCTGTTAGCAATATGTAGGTTGGTCATACAAAGTATATTATTATTGTAGCTAGCCAGAAGTCAAAGGCATAAAATATAACGCTGTCAGACGGAAACCTTGTATTTCCATTTTTTTTATTGTTTTTCAGTTTTTGACATAATTTGAAAATGCCTGTTGCCCTTTATATTATATTGTATTGAAGAATGGACTAAAACAAATGTACTAAAGTGACTTGG
The DNA here is from genome assembly GCF_015220715.1 of Pygocentrus nattereri. Lineage (NCBI taxonomy): Eukaryota > Metazoa > Chordata > Actinopteri > Characiformes > Serrasalmidae > Pygocentrus > Pygocentrus nattereri. Next base: position 28,469,838 of record NC_051213.1, read on the forward strand.
AAAAAAATCTGGTTCCATTGTCTTACATTAAAAGTAAAGTAGGTTTTTCCCTTTTCCTGTAAAGTTACCATTTCTGAGATACAAAGTTTTTCTTCTGACTACAGTGATAAGGGAAAACAGATATAAGGGATCCAATAAAGATGTTTAGGTTCTCCCCACCTTCACTGCCAATGTGTGGTAACACATTTTAAGTTTTACAGACTCAAACCTGCCCATAACACATCCTGGGTGCTAATGACCTCTGAGCTAAGGTGAACTGGCCTACTGAGGGTAAGATAAAACAAGGAAGCAAAGTTTATTTATATAGCTCTTTTTACAAAAGGTGTTGTCACAAAGCAGCTTTACAGAACAATCAGCATTACAGAAAGAAAATCCGGGTCCAAGCCCCTATGAGCAGGCCAGTGGCAACAGTGGCAAGGAAAAACTCCCTAAGGGTAGGAGGAAGAAACTTTGAGAGGAACCAAGACTCAGAAGGGGAACCCATCCTGCTCTGGTCGACACCGGATAGCAAACATTGTTAGTGTAAAGTATTATAGTATTATAGGATAAGTGGGAAAAACAGATGGGGCAGTAGTTAATTTGATTAGTTTATGATTATGCAGTAGCAGTAGCAGCATCTGAGGGTGAGGCTTGAACAGCTTTGTACAGCAAGAAGCTCAATGGTGGTCAAGCCGATCCAGAAGGCTGGCGAGCAGTGGGCACCCAAGCAAGGCAGAAGAGGCAACAGCATCAGATGCACAGGATGGGCATTTCAACTCGGCAAAGAAAAAAACAACACAGAGTTAGTTCTGTAATGAGTGACTGTTACAGATTACAGTATTTATAGAGCAGCAGAGACTCCAGCAGCTCTAGATCTAACAGGGAAGACTAATTACCATGCTTGACTATAAGTAAGTTTTTAGACTATACTTAGTCCCAAGTCCCAAACATTAACAGGAAGATTATTCCGAAGCAGGGGGGCTTTGTATGAGAAGAATCTCCCCGCTGATGTAACTTTATTAATTCTAGGTACTAGTAGTGAGCCAGCGCCTTGTGATCTAAGTAGGCGTGATGGTTCATAGTGGGAGAGAAGTTCACTCAGGTACTGAGTCCATTTAGAGCTTTATATGTCAGTAATAGAATTTTATAATCAATGCGAAATTTAATTGGTAACCAGTGCAGGGCTGATAAAACTGGGCTGATATGGTCAAACTTTCTGGTTCTTGCGAGGAAGCGTTCTGGACTAGCTAAAGCTTGTTAAGGCTTTTGCTGGGACATCCAGACAGCAGGGGCAATACAGTAATCTAGCCTTGAAGTAATGAATGCATGAACTAGCTTTTCTGCATCCTGTAGAGAGATTTGCATTTCTCAATTTAGCAATATTGCGGAGATGCAGGAAAGCTGTTCTAGTAATATTAGTTATATGTGTGTTGAAGGACAGATCAGGTTCTATCATGACACCAAGATTTTTTACAGATGAGCTTGATGCAACTGAGAAATTGTTAAGTTTAAGTGTCAAGTTAGGCAGTTTGTTTCTAGCTGCTTTTGGAATAAAAAGCAGGACCTCTGTTTTACCCAAGTTAAGTAGGAGAAAGCATATATATATATATATATATATATATATATAGCATATATATTGTGAATAATATAGATCCTAAAACAGAACCTTATGGAACACCATACTTTACTTTTGTGAGGCAGATTATTCACCGTTTACATTAACAAACTGATAGCGATCAGTGAGGTAGGACCTGAACCAGAAAAGAGCTTTTCCTGTTACCCCTACAAGGTTTTCTAGTCTATCTACACTGTTAGAAATAAACGTACTATGCAGGTACATTCATTGATCATTCATGATTCATTTGTCAAGGTACAAACAATGTAAGTGTACCATCAAAGCTACAACAGAGGTTTTAAGTTCCAGTGGTGTACCTTACATGAGTTCTTCCTAGTGGAAAAGTAGATATTTGTACCTTTTCATAACCAAATGATGTTAATCAGAACATTAAAATAAAAAGCCTGGAGACGAGGGTATGTGGAATCAATGGAACTTAGATAATATAATTTCAGTGGATTAAGAATTACATTCCCTGACTAAAGGTAATGGGATGTACCCCTGAGGGTACCACCACAGTGACAGAATAGGCTTGGTTATTTCTGCCAAAATTTCCTTGAGTAAACCTGTAGGATCTGGATCTAACATACAAGTTGAAGATTTTGTGGAAGGAACTATTTTAACTAATTCATTTTCTTGAAGTAATGTAAATGATTCCAGTCTGTCTATAGTGACTTTAATATTCTCAGGATCTAGACTGGCATTATAAGGTAGCAGGTTTGTAGAGTTTAACTGTGTGTTCTGAATTTTCTGCATAATTTTCTCAATTTTATCACTAAAGAAATTCATAAAATCATTGCTGCTATAGGCTACAGGCATCTGGGGTTCAGTAACGGTTTTGTTCTCTGTTATTTTAGAAATTGTGCTTAATAGTAATCTAGGATTATTCTTATTGTTTTCTATGAGAGAGGAGAGATAGGCTGAATGCGCTGTAGCAAGTGTTCTTTCCAGGCAGACTGGAACACTTCTAGTTTAGTCAGGCGCCATTTTCACTGTAGTTGTCTGTTGGTCTGTTTTAAATCTCGAGTGTGATCGTTATACCAGGGGGCGGTTTTTTTCTGCCTTACTATTTTACTTTTAAATGGAGCCACACTATCTAGAGTAGATAGAAATGTATCCTCTAAGAACTTGGTCATAATATCTAACTCAGCAGGATTAGATGGACAGCTGACAGAAGCTGATAATTGAGGAAGGTTTCTGATAAAGCTGCCAGCTGTGGAGAAAGATATAGTCTGCATAACACAATAACATGGTGATGAATGCACATTACAACTAAAGTGAATTTCATATGAGATTAAGTAATGGTCTGAGACTGCTGTGCTCTGAGGGAGAATGGGTAAGTCATCTATGTCTACGCCAAAGGTCAGAATTAAGTCTAAAGTGTGTGGTAGTGTGTGGGCCCCTTTATAATTTGAGTGAAACCTACATAGTCTATGATAGATATAAATGCCTTACTTAGTGCATCTTGAGGATTGTCAAAATGGATATTAAAATCTCCGCCAATTATTATTTTACTTGAAAACATTATTAGACTTGATAGAAACTCAGAAAGAACTGAGAATATGGACAAGGCATGCTGCAAATCGTAATTAGTGAAAAGGAATTTTTATTTGTTCCTTGATCAAGTGTATTAAGTAAAAGAACTTCAAAAGAAGAGAATTTATAGCCTACTTTCTGGCTCATGCCTTAAGCTTTAGTATGGATGGCTGCTCCTCCACCCCGGCCATTTAAATGAGGGCTATGCGCATAGCTGTAGCCTGTGGGGGTGGTTTCATTTAGACTAAAGTATTCTTCAGGTCTAATCCACAGAGCATCAAAATTGTGATTGGTAATAATTTCATTTACAATGACTGCTTTAGATATAAGAGATCTTATGTTAAGCAGTCCTAGTTTTAGACCAAAGGTGTGGTCATTGCAAATTGGTATAATTGGTCTGATATTAATCAAGTTACTAGAGCAAACTTTTTAAGGCTTTTTGATGCTTTGTTTTATTCGAGGAACAGACACAGTGTCAATTGGGAGGAACCTATGTGGCCTCTCAAAGCAGTTTGTGAAATGAGCATTTGTATTTATAGAATAAATATTTTTATTAGCGCTTGACTTATTTACAGTAGAAGTTCTAGCAATTGCCTTAATTTAAAGATTAACACTAGCATTATTAGCTGTGGCGTTTCTATTTTTGGTGCTACTTATGTGGCCCTCGCTTTGCTATCTCAACATCCAAAGCCACTACAATGGTCAACACTTGATGTAGATGTGATGACTGTTTTAAGCACAAGTGGAAGCAGTGCACATCCATCTACCCTTCATTTCTCTGACTGTCAGAGTTACAGCACCCGAAAGCTTCTCTTCTTATCAATCATAGTTATTATGGGATGTAAGCAGGCTTTGAAAACTTCTGCTGTGGCATCTCACTGAATTCTTGACTCAGAGTAGCATGAATGGCCCTGAGTGTACAAGTGCAGACCATCTCCTGATGAATAGTTTGTGTTAGCCATTCTCTACTCTATTCATAATTGCTCGCTTTCTTATCACAGAACCAGTGTGGACCACATATTTTTGGGTGGTGAATGGTTCTCAACATAGCAGTGACACTGACTTATTAAAGGTATGGCAGTGTGTGGTGCTGTTGGAATTCTCACACATGTCAGTATCAGTTCATTGCTGGTAAGTTGGGAGCGTCCACCACCCAAATACCTCCGAACACCAGCTCTGTGGTCAGAAACCTCAGAACAGAAAGGACTATAGCGAAGCTAATATTGTGCATCAACTGATGATCTACACTTTTATCTAAAAAAAACCTCTATCTGAATATTAGAGCTTGTCTGCTGGAGGTTAACCATTCTGGGATACAACTAGACAAAGCTGTGTCCAGCTGGGCCTGTGGGCAGCTTCTGGTTTAGGGAAAAGTGTTGGGTGTGTTATCGGCCCCCTGACAGTCTGTGCTATCACTTTCTCGCCATAGTGTTTGGTCTCTGACTCTCAGGGCAATTTTAGAGCTTTATCTTCACCAGCCTGTACAATCACATCTGCACCACCGTGACTGAATGCAGTGGAACAATCATACTTTCATTCTGCATTATCAACAAAATCGCTCCTACACCCTACAGATCTGACAAATGGCAGCTATTTCTTAGTCTGCCAGCAAATATCCTCATTCACGAAAGAAAGAAAAGAAGAAAAGTAAGGAATATGAAAAGGAAACAAAAGGAAGACAATAAATAGAAAGAAGAAGAAAAGAGTAAAAGGCAGTTATAAATGTTGAAATTGCTATTTCATCACTGTTGGGACTAAACATTATATCTTCGAAGTGGTTACTTTGCAGAAGAAGGAAAAAAAACTTGCCTTTAAACTGAAGTCAGGGAACAAATTTTATTCTTTATTCTTCATTTTTATTGGCCTGATCATCATAAAGTTTTAACACAATGTAAAGGGCAACGTTTTTGTTTTTTAAAAACCAACAAGAATAATGGAGATACAAGGTGTTGTCTTGACTATAAGACTATACCATAATAGTCACTATACTTGACTATAACCATAAGAAAGGCTGATGTAACCCTTCATACACAGCCATCAGCCTGTTACAGAGTAATTACATTATTATTACTACATCTACATTGCTGTGCTGTAATGTACTATTATGCCACACTTCAGCATGTAAACAGTGTATAATTTTTTTCATTTATTTATATTCATGTGTAGCATTTTCAGTGTTGAATTTAAAGTTTCAGTGTTAAAGTTTAGCACACCCTCACACATATCTTTCACACTCTCTCTTTCTGTCTCTCTCTTTCTCTCTCTCTCTCTCTCTCTCTCTCTCTCTCTCTCTCACACACACACACACACACACACACACACACACACACACACACACACACAGACAGTACACAAGACTAACCTTTTACACCCTCTACATCTATCTGCATCCATCAGTTTAGCAATAATCTACAGCCCTAAACTTCAACAACACAAACAGCATTTCTAATTTTTAGCATTTAAACAATCAAACAACAAGAATAATCCCTTCAACATTAAATGATGCATAAACGTAAACAACACAACAGCCTGTATATCCAACCAAGCAGTACTATATCAGCTATACACAGAATAAAGCTTCTGTGCAGGTACATTTTTCCTTCATCCAGATATATGTACCCTCAAAGTAACAACAGTGGTTTAAGGTTCACTTGTGTACCTTAAATAAGTTTTTCCTGGCGGAAAACTACGTATGTGTACTTTTTCACAATGTATTGTTTTAAAACAGAATGATAGAATAAAAAGCCTGGAGACGACGCAGGGTGTGTGGAGTCAGTCCAACTTATATGATTCTAAATATAATTTCAATATAATATAATTCAATATAATACAACTTTTATCATTTCTAAATATAACTGGATTACGGTACAATTATGTTCCCTGACTAAAGGTACTGAGTGTGTAAGCATCTCAAGCCTTATTAAGTGACTTTATGCACACAAACATCACCCTTCTAGTTTCACTGCTGTTTGATTCTGTCTCACTTTTCAGATTAAACCTGTTTCTGTTCACACTGCTCAGTGTTTTTATATCTGGCAGTTCAGTGTAACAAAGAGAGGACTGTGTGTGTGTGGGTGTGTGTGCGTGTTTGGTCAAGGGGTCAAGCGGAATAAAAACCAAGCTGAACTCTGACAGTACTGAGATACAGAGAGGTAAAATAACTGTGCAGGATTTTATTGGGGTGTGTGTGTGTGTGTGTGTGTGTGTGTGTGTGTGTGTGTGTGTGTGTGTGTGTGTGAGAGAAAACCAAATGTCCAGAGTTTCATGTGGAAACCTTTTGCCCAAAAAGCTGCAGTTGTATATTAGAAACAGTTAAAGAGGGTAAATCCGATGTTTTAGTTGGTGGGTTCAGGTTAGAGTCGGTTCAGTGTAGAACAGCCCTGTTTCCATACATGTGCGCGCGTGTACTGTTGTGTAATCCACACACTCTCCAACCCCTTCAGGCCCCCCAGCTGTCCAACGTCACACCACTTTTCCACAAGGACAAAAAGGAAAAGTTGGTCGAACGACAGAAAGAAAAAAAAAAACTAGCCCACCCCTCCCCTGCCCCTGAGGAGGAGGAGAGGGGGCAGGGGGCGTGTGTGTGCCTATGTGTGTGTATGTGGATGTGTGTGCGCGCGTGTGTGTGTGAGTGAGTCAACCAAAGGGTGAGGCAGAGTGACAGAGGAAGGCGACAGAGAGAGAGAGAGACAGAGAGAGAGAGAGAGAGAGAGAGAGAGAGAGAGAGAGAGAGAGAGAGAGAGAGAGAGACTCAGAAAGAGTGGGAGAGAGAGAGAGAGAGACAGAGAGAGAGAGAGAGAGAGAGAGAGAGAGAGAGAGAGAGAGAGAGAGAAAGAGCTGAACGGGGGAAAAGTTGGAAACAGTTTCATTTCGTGCTTGAATCCGGAGCAAGTAGCAGCACAAAGTTCGATCGGGGCTCAATACAGCGCGACCAGCTTTGTGGAGGAGAGCAGGAGGAGAAGAGAGAGGGAGGAACAGGAGGAGAAGGAGAGAGAGAAAGACAGAAGGAGAAAGAGAGCGAGAATGTGGTCTGGGTCCGCGTGCAGGTAAGCTCCATGCGTTTAACCGTTTACGCTGTTGTCCAGCTCCACTGCCCCTCACTCCAAGTTTAGAACCATGTCCTTTATTGTTGCTGTTGTGTTTTTATTTCGGTCACACTGGACCACTTGCTGCTTATCCTAATGCTCTAAATGCCGTGTTTCACTGGAGAGTAATAAAGTCATATTTGTGCGTAAAATCTTGCTTTTGTCATCTTGCAACTGCGCATTTTTGCACCGTTTTGCAGCTTCCAAAAGTGACCGCATGGGCATGCTTGAAAAAAACGTGGGCAGATGATGGAGGGGTGGGCTGGTGAGGGGGTGTTAGTGCCCCTTTGCTCCCCCCTTACACCACCCCTGGAGCATTTTTGTGCCCCTGTCCGGGGCTGTTTTCGTTGAGGTTTCCGCGGAGGCGCGCAGCAATTATGGTTTTTGTGCAACGCTGCATTGCGGCTGCACACAAAATGTACTGCGCCGTTTTTGGGGTAAAAGCAAAGCCACAGACGCAATGGACTCACAGGGAGACGAGCACGATGTAGAATAACACAAGAAACCTCAATGTCTTGAAGGATTAGCCCATGGTTTGATGGACAAATAGGCAGTAGAGGTTGTGCAGGGTGGTCAGGGAAGCTGGAGAAAGGGAGTGTGGCTAAAAGCGATGTACAGTGTGCTGGACACGTCTACAGAGAGGAGTTAGAGCAGTGTTTACCAGCTCCAGTGCTGTAGTCCACCTGCTCTGCACAGGTTTGTGTTTTCCTGCACCTGAGTCTCATTGTTAGTGTCATCGTTAGTAAAGACCAGGTGGTTTAGAGCTGGACCAGGTGTGCTACAGCAGGAAAACGGGGGCCTGTGCAGTGCAGGTGGATCACAGCAGTGCAGACAGTGGTATAGTCTGTACAGGAGTGCATATCCGTGTCAGTGCTGCTGTTTGTGTTGGCATTAATGTTCTCTCTTAGTATTTGGTGTGTATTTTGAGGTCTGTGTTGGCATGTCATATATTGATGTGTTGATTGTGTGTTCTTTACATTCAGTAACGGTTCTTCAAGGGTGCTTTAGTACAGAAAATAGAATAAGGAACACTCAAAGAACTCTTTGCATGATTAAAGGGTTCTTTGCATAGAGAAAGGGTTCTTTAGATTGAAGAAGAATGTGCTACAGATGGTTTTATATAGAACCTTTTTGAAAAGGGTTCTATATAGCACCAAAAAGATTTAATCTGCTGTGTTAACTTTGACATCATAACAATAAAAGAACCCTTTCCAAAAAGGTTCTATATAGAACCATGTACAGCACATTCTCCATCAATCTGAGGAACACTTGGAAAAGGTTTTTCGAATGTTCATGGTTCTATATAGAACCTGTGAATGTGCTGGTGTGTGTAGGTTGGTGTGTAAGTCTTCTGTTGATGTCACTGTTGGTGTGTGTATGTAAAGATGTTTATGTTAATGCTTGTGTTTGGATTTTGTGTTGCAGACAGTTGCCAGATTGTTTCTAGTGTCCAGCCCAAATAATAATAATGATAATAATTCTGCCAAAATGCATGAAAACCCCAATATGTTTTAACTACACAAAGCCAATTGCTGATGTCTCTGATTTGCAGAGAAGTATTTAAGGGAAATTCCATCAAAGAATTTCTGTACAGTTTAATCATTGAGATGTAAACAAGGTCATTCAGAGTGGTTTGACGTGAAGTGGTTCTTTATAGACACATTTACTGGTGGTGGTGATGAGAGGAAACAGGGTAGGTTTTCTTTGGGGATTACTTTGTTTTACAACACCCTGCAAAAAGCATTCTGCAAAATATAAAACAATGTCACAGATATCAGGCAGCGCATTCATAAACATTTCATGTAGTGAATTTCTGGGATGGAGTATTTTGAGGCGTTGAACACTTCAGATATCTGGTTCTAATTATCCACATTTTTACACACATTTTTAAAACTTGCTTGCGTTCATATGCTCCACCAAACAGATTATGGCCATTCCAGTTTCCAGCATTTGCAGAACTATGTACAATCAGTAATGAGTGAATAATCCATGCCATGTCTTGTCTTTGAGATTGATGTTGATTGATGCTGATGGGAGTGGCAAAGGCCTCCTCTGAATAGGGGTGAATGAAAACTGACAGTGAAAGTAGGGATGTTGAGGAGAAGATAGGCCTCATTGTTAAATTTCATCTGCACTTTAATCAAGGTTATTAAGTTTATACACTTTATAAAAACCTGTACAAATTTTGTCCACCTGCCAAAGCACTTTTTCCCCCACTCAGTCCAACCCAAAATTCACCCAATTTGGCAAGAAACTCAACAACCTGGCAACACTGCTTGTGTATAGTGGTGTGTGTGTGTATGCTGGATGGTGTGTTGGTGTTTGTGTTGGTATCTGTATTTGTGGGCTTGATGCCATGAGTGTATGTTCCTGTGTATATTGCTGTGTACATTGGTGTTTACTTAGTTTCCCAGCAACTCCAGTCCAGTAGCCCACACAAGCTGGTGTTTTGTGGCTCTAACACACCCATTTCAGCCCCAGAAGGACTTGATCTTTAATAACAATAGTTACTGATTTAACTACGTCCTATATCCTAGACATTATATATTATACAGATTGATTCAGATTTTCAAAATAAAATGCAAAATAACATGTGCAAAATGGTTATGAAACCAAAATGGTTCAAGTGTTGGCCCACAAGATTGATTCCTGAAGATGCCACAGCCATCCAAATGCTTTTCTAAGGTAACTGGTCTCACTCTCCCTAGGTGGGTTGGATGGTGCTCTCTTAATCACTCAGAGTGATGATAGCCAACCTTTGCATCAGTTGGCCGTTCTTGTCCAAGTGCTTTGAGCTGTCCTATGATGCTCCATTAGCAGCAGTTTGAAAAGTTGCACTGGCCAACTTTATTTGCCATATAGGAAGCAAGCCTGAAAGCGCTATGTGTAGGGTAGACTACTGGGTGACAATTGGTCATGACTAAATTGGTTAGAAAGTGCACTAAACTATAATCAGTACACAAAAACTTAAAGACCCCACATAAATCCTAAAAGAATATTGTCATTTTCAGTCCCTGAAAACTGAGGTGAGACTCAACTGTGGTGAGTCTGTTTATGATACTAAACAGCCTTACTGTTTACAATAACAAAGGTACTGTTCCAATTTTCGCAAACAAGAGACCCCCAGTTAAGACTGAGGGGCATATACAGTTTTAAATTTTGATAGTGTTTTATACACTTTGGTAATGATGGAACACAGAAACCTATGCGGATCAGCTGGACTGCAGCACTGGAGCTGGAACAGGCTGGACTACAGCAGTTGTAACTGTTTAACTCCAGCCCCCAGACCTGACCCAAAGTCCTGAATCAAATGCGTTGTGTTTGTGTTGGAGTTTAATTTCACAGGACAGGAGATCTCAAGGATCGGGGCTGCTGACCGTTGCCCCTGTGCAGCTCAAGCGGTAAAGCTGTAGTCCAAGCAGATAAACTCTGTGGCTATTTATATTTGAGTGGACATTTGTTACTGGTGCACACTGAGACGGCCGCATTATGGAGATAAATTAAGATTTCTGGAGACTCTTTTTGACCTTTTGGGTGCCTGAAGAAAATAGTTTCCCAGAACAGCCACAGAAAAGAATTTAAGTTGCTGTTTAAAGGAATAAAATCTAATTTATTCAAATGTATATCAATTTATACAATTTTCCTCTTACCCTAAATGCAGTTAAACTGCCTGAAGTTTACTTCTTTAGTTCTTTAGCTAAAGAGGTAACAAGTAATGAAAGCTTATAGCATTAGCATTAAACAAACTACAAGCCTAAATCATCAAACCTTGTTAAGTTATTTCCTCAAATAGACCTTCTTATGTGGTTTCTGACACTGTTTAACATACTGCTTTTAACTGTTTAACACACTGAGAACTGGTGCAAGTGATGATTTAGGAGGGCAGTTTGCATGATGCTAATTGGTGGGTATAATCTTAAAAGGGGCAGATATCATAAGATTTTTGTCTTCTTTCTGCTGCCTTTCATTTCATTTGTGATTATTTTTATGATTGTTTAAAATGAAATGAATAAATTTTCTAAATAAAAATAAATAAATAAATAATCTTCAATTACTTGTTAGCTACATTAGCCTCACAGATTGAGTTTAATACGGAAGGAAACTTTAGACAACAAATGGGTCTTGACTGATCGGCTACCTTTGAGGTCAGAGGAAAACTGAAAACTACATTTTTTGCCTGACTACTCTTTTAAAGCAGTTACTGTGACTTAAACGGACTCTGTGAATACGATGATTAAACCGCACAGTCAGGCTTCTGTCCCTGTATCCAAACACCCAGCTGAGCAATTAGGTTAGGAGTGAAGCTACACTTGAACACAGAATGTATTTAAAGAGGAAAGGAGGTCAACATTCTGTCTGTATGTTTTGATTTAAATTTGATCATATTTATCTATATTTTTTAATCTTTGCAGATTGTGTGTGCTGTGGAGCGCAGTGCTGGCCGCTGTGTGTGTGTCTGCGGCAGACAAGGCTGAAAAACCAGTAAGTGATGATGATGATGATGATGATGATGATGATTTGTGTTTCTATAAGAGTGGACATGCTTATTTCAATACAGATAAATTGCGTCATCTTAACCAGGTATTGTACACATAAATGCACAAATATGAGACACTCACAAAAATGTATAAAATATACATTTTATCAGTTTATCAGCACATATTGAGTAAAAATATATTAACACATTAAGGAACACATATCAGGGGTTTAGGGGTTTATAAAGGTGTTCTTTGTTCAGTAAAGCCTGAATCAGATTCTTCTGTGTTAAGCTTTATTCATTATTAATAATAATTGCATTGTTAGTTGTAATAATGCACAATAAATACCTTTATCTTTAATAAATAAAGACTGTGTTACGCAAATGATTGAGCATTAATTAATCACATATTATTAGTGTAGAATTTTATTTCACCAGGGTCTTGACAGTCTTTGGTGACTTCTGGGGTTTATTGCATTAGAGCTAGTAAGAGTTTAGAGAGTACTTCAAGGTGTAATCATCACTAATTAGAGGCTAAATTCATTTTTTATAAATCAGTTTGCTTCACAAGTTTAGGTCCTGTTCCAAGTTCAATTTAGTTGTTAATACATTTAGTCGTTAAGCTTGTGTACAAACCCAATTCCAAAAAAAAAAAAATGGGACAGTGTGTCAAATGCCAATAGAAAGGGTATTAAAGCATAAAATTAGACGTTTTACCTTATGAGCTTCTTGTTTTTTTATATGCTCATTCCTAGTTTGATGCCTGCAACACATGCCAAAAAAGTTGAGGCAGCTACATGTTTAACACTGTGTTATATCTCCTTTGATTTGAACAACACTGAATAATGATTTGGGGACTGAAGACAAACTGATCCGGTTGGTTAATGTAACATAATGTAAGTGTATCAATGCAGTTTTGAGGAATATGCAGTTTAGAAAGTTAAATATATTATCTCAGATTGATGTAGCAATGATTATGATTGTGTCATTTAAAATAAGTCATTAACTAAGTGACACACAGAGAATGTGATAAGCACTTAATACAGCATCTCGATGCGTAGAAATATTTGATGACAGATTTGTACAGTGTAAAGGTATGTTGACATCTTCCAGGTCAACAGATAGGTAACAAGACAAGATAAGATAACCAATCATTAACAAGTAATTGTTAAATCATACATAACTGTTATAAAACCAAATACAAATCTGTGAGAGAAAAGCGCATGTCTGTTATAAAATGTGTATTTTTGTGAATTCATATGTGTTTGTTGGTGCAGTTATTTACTGCAGGGAAATACTGTTGCAGTGAAGACTTTGACGTCTTGATTTTTAAGAGAAGGTCCACCCATCGTTAAAGTTGGGCAGTTACAGCTCATCTCTTGAGTCCTCTATGAGCGAAGTGAACACATTCCTTTCCCGGGCTGCGTCCAGAGAGTCAAAACAGAGACAATACAAAAGAGTTGTGACTAAAATATAAGCTACATTAGTCACTATGAAGGCATTTACTCAGTGCTACAGGGGCTTAAAAGTTGTTAAAAGTGAGTTATATTTGAATTGAAGGCTGCCAACAATTGCAACTCATGCATAGGCATTGGATAATGTATTCATAAAGCAATACATGAAGATGTATGAACAGTTTATGTCAGTAATGGCAATAGCATGGTACTGGCGAAAGGGTCTTTAAATTAAGTGATGGACATTTGCTCCATTTGTAACACTCCATTTGGATTATTCACAAATAATGGAACTTATGAAGCAGAGGCTGAGTTAAGGGCACCACATTTCAGTTCTGTGAAAGATTTTGATGCCTTCAAACCTAAATAATAATTTTCATACCTATTAGATGAATCCTACCTGAGTAAAAACCTTAGAAAATGATATATATGATAGAAAATGTCTGTACGTAAGTACAAAATTAGAAAATGACCTAAGTACTAAAAGTATAATTACTGCTATTACAGTAATTGTCAGACTATTTTGATGAACAGTTTCTATTATGAAGACCTGTGTCGAAAAAACAGAGTTAATTATCCTAAACAGTTGTTGTGCTTTTGTACTTTAACAAAAATGCAACACTTTAGTTTAAAGGTGCTTTTGTCAGCACAGTGTCATTCACTTCATAAGTCATCTTGTCATCACGTTATTCCTGACAAAACTGTTTATAATTCATTTATAAAGCAATGCTTAATATTTTGTGCTTATGGGTGTGTTATGAACTCTCTATGTAGGTGGCCATTTCTCTCTATTTCTCTCGCTCTCTCTCTCTAGCAAGGCAACTGCCCCTTAAAACAGCAAATATGAGTAAATCTTTCCGCTATTATGGTGTTTGGAGCGGTCTGTTAGAGCGTGTGTGAGTGTGTGAGAGTGAAAAGGAATAAAGAACACACACGTCAACGCTGTGCACATGAAGAACTGTATCTAAGTGTTTCATGCCAGGTTCATGTTGTGTGTGTGAGTGATCTCACGACTGGGAATACATTTTCATTCATTCCTTTGAATCGAAAAAAACATGCATTTAACCATCCAAAAGTACGGTGATCTGTCTCAGATAATAAATTACAATTTATAATGCTTCCTTTCCTGCCAGTGCCTTGTTACCAAAATTTATGCAACTGTTTGAATATGATCTGAAACGGCATGTTACGCTTTCTCCTTACTAAAATGTCCCTCTTTCGGAAATAAATCATTATATATCTATATAATTTTATACTATTATATAAAATAGCTCTCATAATTAAAAAAAGATGAAATGCACATGCACTTAAGCTGGAATTTACTGTAATGATGAACACTTTTTTTCTTTTAGAGAAGACCAAGTGCTTCTTAATTGATAGGCTTGTAACACAAAGTGAAGTAACGTTGTTGCATATCGGCTAACAGTAGCAAATTGGACAGGGTAAGACGATTGATTGGACGAAACAGAAGAGGTTTCTTTTTTAACACAGTGAAACACAGAAGGTACTGCAATGATTTGTGATCTACAAAACTAGAGTGCTGTCAGAGCATGATTTTGTCAATTAAATACATATATAGATGTAGAGTACATACCACACACAATGTGATGTGCCACTTTTCTTTTTTTTCTTCTTAAAGAACTCAAAAAAACGAATGTTACCGTGACATTGTCTGAAGAGATACATCTTCAGACTGTGGTGGAAATAACAGAGAAACAGGGCAGTGCTGACCTAAGAGGGAAGCTCATTCCACCACTGAAGAACAAGAACAGAGATGTGAAAACCAGAACTTTGTGTCTGTTTCTGATTTACATGAAAGCAGTGAAAAGGTCTCAATAGGGGGGATCTTCTTTGGGAGATTATGGACCAGAAGATCATCAGCATTCTAGGAGAAATGGCATATGAGAGAAGGCCAGAAAGCAGGGAGTTATCCCCCACCCTCTCCCCCGCCTTTAACTGGTTTTAACAAGCCTTCATCCACTTGGACTCATAATTTCTCCTCAAGGGAATCCCCTGTGCCATCTTAAGTGCTGTTCCATTACTTTATTAGCTCAAGTAAAGGGAGTTAGATGAGCCCTCAGAGGGGTGAGGGGCTGAACAAATACCAGTGTTCACTTCAGCAACAGAACTTGCCCAGAAATCATTGCAGTCTGATGCATTTCAAATCCCAAATTATGGTGGACAAAGCTGTTTATAAGCCACAGCAAACTTTTTAAAATGCTTCACTTTTTTTAACTTCATCACTTTCCTCTGCTCGCTTGCTTGTTAGCATGCTAAAGACTTTACGGCTAACAAGACCAAAAAGAAAGGTCTTACACCACGTTTCTACTCAAAGTTTAGAATCAGACTTCACAAGTGCTCACACATGTACGTTCAGCTCAAACCTCCTAAAAACGATTTGCATTGCAAAGTTTGCATGGCTAGCTGATTAGCTCACTGAGGCTAACCTGCGTACTGTTTGAATAATCCACTGCTCACTGTTACCTCCCCCACTTCTGCTAGAGTAGCCGCTTGTGACACACATCCCAGTGGTGAGTTCAAGTGAGCAAGGATAAGTTAAAAAAGGAATTTAAACTTGGCTACTGAGTCTAGAAATGACTAAGGCTTGTACAGGTTGTTGAAGACTCTCTGCAGTTAGAAAAGGTAGTTTTTTTTCTGAAGTTCTAAAGTACGAACCTATAGGATCTGAATACTATGAATATACATGACTAGAAAAGCTGCTAGATATCTTTTAGTTAGAGGGAATGGCTCAGGGGACAATAATAAAGCTGTGGGGAGCTGGGAGAAAACCTTTCTACGCTACCAGGTAGAAGTCATCCTGAAGATGGGAGCCAAGCAAGAGCAATAGGTCACGTTCAAAATTGTTTACCTTGTTGAAAAGAAGCAGGTGAAGGAGTCTGAGGACAAAGAACTTTGAGTTCTTGGCTTTGTGGAGAGTTTCTGTCATTGACGAAGTCTGTTGCGTGTCTTGGTTTGTATCCAGGCTGGTCAGCGTAAAAGTGTTTGTACCTCACAAGGTAGCCGTGGCAAGGCTAGACAGGCTTTTCCATGGTTCTGGATTAAAATGGAGAGAGTGAAATGGACCTGTAATTTGTAACATTAGTTGACTTGAGGTTGCATCTTGATTAGCAGCTTTAAGCCCTGTATTTTCATCAGAGGACTGATAGAGTTTGCTATTGTAACCATAAACAGAGTAGGTTTTAATATTTTAGCTCTTAACAATATTTAATAGCTACTATGAAACTGATATGTAATCTATATAGCTATGTGAGGAAGGAACTGAAAGAGTGTGGACCCTCACACTAGTCTTAAGGGTTAAAGGGGTTACTTAGAGCTCTACTTTTCCCAAAAACGGGAAAAATTAAAGACCTTCTCAATCAGTGCCACCATGTATCAGACACACTTTGTTAAATCTTAATAGAAAAGTGTCAATAGAATGGGACACTCTGGAGCAACATCAGCATATGAGGTCCCCATGACCTGTACCTAGTGCTGACTAGAGGGGTATAAAGCCCCCCAACACTGGGCAGTAGTGAACTGGAGTTGCATTCTCTGGAGTAACGGAGCTCCATCCAGTACCTTCGGGATGATTTGAAGTGGAGTTTGTGATCCAGAACTGATCATTCAACATCAGTATCTGACCTCACTAATGCTCTTGTGGCCAGAACCTCTCAGTAATGTTCCAACATCCAGTGTAAAGTCTTAGAAGAGTACAGACTGTTACTGCAGCAAAGAGGACAAATTCCCTCTTAACACTTTTGAAAAAGAGAGAGTATCTGTGTGCTGATGAGAGCATTAGTGTCTTTCCAAGAAGCCAGGAGAGCATGTGTATGCGTGTTTGTTTGTAGAGAGAGGCTGAAATTATGTGTGGTAGTCAGGGGAAGTGTGTGTGTGTGTGTGTGTGTGTGTGTGTGTGTGTGTGTGTGTGTGTGTGTGTGTGTAGCCTTTTCCATGTCATTCACTATGACTCAGCCATTTCCTCACATTTATAATAGCCGTGTTTTTCTGATTGATGTTGTTATACACACACATGCACACACATGCCAAACTCTCGCATACCACCCTAATGTGTGTCTCTCTTTCACTCCATCTCTCAATCTTCTCTCTCTCTCTCTTTCTCTCTCTGTGTCATTGACTCTCTGTCTTTGTGTCTCTCTTTTCTCTTTGTCTCTCTCTTTCTCTCTCTCTCTTGCTCTTGCTGTATGTTTCTGTCTCTCCATGTGACACACATACACACAAACATGGTCTTGAGGTTGTGTGGCCCTGGCTGAGATTTGGACGGATAAGAGGTGACCTTTGACCTCTCTGTTTTGGAGTATTTTTCCATGAATGGAAACTTTTGTTTGGCGGTTCCTTTCTTTCCTGCCCCGACCAGCTCCGCACACGGCCCAGAAGTTTCTGTCCCTCTCTTGTGTTATGAAATGACACATTATTTTTGTCCACTGCTTGTCAAAAGTTTGGGGACAGGGGATTTTCAGAGTAATGTTTGATTTTAACTGTTACTTTTGAAAAAAAGAGAGAGAAAAATAGCTGCAATTTTTTTGTTAACTTAGAATGTTTTATTAATGGTTTATTTTTCAACACAGCTGCATGTGCATCAGAGTTGCTTAATAACAATAACAATTATATATAATAACAATATGACTAATAATTTGACACATTTCTTTTTCATTAATTGTTGATGAGTTATGAAAATGAATGAGTAGGGTTTGGCATTATTCACTTGGTAGCACTGTCACGAATATTGTGATAAATATACGTATTTTATGCAGTTTTGATTTCCCCAAAATAAACCCGGTGTACCTTTAACATATTCAGTTACTGTAAAACAGCAAAGACAAAATGCTTAATTGAATTAAAAACATTAACATTTTGAAAAGGCTTTTTAAGCATACATCTAAAATGGAAACTGATCCCAGGCCGACAGAGGTCACTAGGCTGACCCCGTCACCATTGTGACACTATTTGTGCATGCATTGCAAGTAATTGGTTGAAAACTAGCTGCTCAATTACATAAATGAGCTGTCAGGTGATTGAAGTGTACAGGGCAGGGCATTCGTTCAAACTTGCCCACTTTTAAGTGAGACATTTTTTCATGTCTGGCTTTGATCATTGTGCCTCTGAACTTGATTTTACTATTATTGTTTTTTATTTGAACCATAAAAATGTGATTCCAGCTGTCTGGAATCGTGTGTTGTGCTTTTGTACGCTCACCATTCATTTTATTAAAACACATCCCTTGTACTTCCACTCACTAAATAGATGTTCAGTTACAGACTGCAGTCCATCTGTTGTCATGCACAATTTGTCAGCCACTCACTACCCCATTCATCATAAGTCAGTTTTTAACCAAACTGCTATTGACTAGATTTTTTTGAGGGATGGAGCATTTTTCACACCGCAGTGATATGTGGTATTTGTGTGGTTGCGTGTTTGGTGTCGATACGCGTGTATCAGACAAAGTGGTGTTGCTGGATTCTTTACACATGTCAGAGTCACTGTTGGGTAGAAAGTGGATCAACATTTAAAAAATCCAGCAGAGAGCAACTCTGTGGTCAGAAACTGACCACTAATGAAAGGCTACAGCCTGGAATCCGGTTTCTGATTCTGGACTTTGTAATCACTGATGTAATAGCAAATGAGTTCCTAGTGGAAGGTGATTGTTAGTAATTTGGCCATTTGCTGTCTGCCCCAGGTGTCTGGTCGACGCTCTCGACAGGTGGAGGAGGAGGGGCTTGAAGGTGTTTGGAGTCCATGGAGTGAGTGGGCGGAGTGTTCTCAGAGTTGTGGACTGGGTGTGTCAGAGAGGCGGAGACGATGCATGCCACCGCCCCAACCTCCACGGCAGGCTTGGAGTGGGCCACCCTACCTGCCGTCTGGTGCCTCAAGCCACTCCCCCGTGATCTCTGCAGTCAGACCATACTATCACTCACTGTATCCTGGCAATGAGCCCCCCCAGTATGGTAGCACTGGGTCCGACAGGCCGCCTTTTTATTCGCCTTTGCTTCCGGCCAATCAGAGTCCTGGATTACCCCTCTACCGGAGCACAGCTGAGGGACCGGATCCAGAGCGGCCCAATCACTCCCCTCCATTCTACCGACCAGAATTGACACCGTCCAGTCAGCAGCCAGTTTCTATTTACCGTTCACCTTCTTTTCCTGCCTCCTCATCTTCCTCTTCTTCACCCTCTCTTCCGTACAGTCAGTCAGGAAGAGCTTCTAGACGGCTGCCCAATCATGGGGCAGGAAGAGCTGCAGGAGGTGGCAGTAGGAGGTCCATCTCCACCAATAGGGATCCATCATCTGTAAGAAGGTGAGTGTAATTAGTTAACGTAGTTAACATATCAGTTCTCTATCACAGATTAGCTCTAATCTGTATGGTCACATACATTACAAGCCAATAGTATGGAAGGAAATATTTTACAGTTAAGTAAATTTATTTTTGATCAGCACAGCACAATGTTTACTGACATGTAGTTTAGTCCTCTGGGGTCAACAAATGTGCCAGTGCATCAATTTAGATGTTTTAGTGTTTCTATTAATATCTTTGTGATACTACTGCACAGAAATATGGTTTAAACATTTCCTGAATCTGTAGAGTCGCCCATCAGATTTCATCAAATTCAAGAGATTGTACATGGCTCATAACTGGATTTATGAGCCAATGAATACAAGTTGAGAGACATGCTGTCTGCCTCTCACTGTGTGTAGCTGGTGGATTTGTGTGTCTGTCATCTGCCTTTCACCTGTAATTGGTGAATTTGTCTCTGTCTATGGTTTGCATGAAACTGACCAATGGACACTCACATTGAAAACATAGGGTATGTTCAGTCACCTCGGACACAAATGCGAATAGTCTGTAACAATTTCACAGCTGCTGAAGTTGCCGC
This sequence comes from Pygocentrus nattereri, assembly GCF_015220715.1. NCBI lineage: Eukaryota > Metazoa > Chordata > Actinopteri > Characiformes > Serrasalmidae > Pygocentrus > Pygocentrus nattereri. Next base: position 28,489,873 of record NC_051213.1, read on the forward strand.
AGTGGTTTTGGAAATAGTGAAAATGTAAGTAGAGAAAATGTATCTATTATTTAATTCAACCTAGGATGTTGGTACACCCATTTAAAGCACCAGAACAATTCATCCACATGAGTAAAGCTTTGTTCTCACAAGAAATATTAAGAATTTCTAAAACTGAACTATATTTTTTCAGGTTTTAGGCCCTGTTATCTCTTTACTGCTCCATGTCAAAAGGACCTCATTGCAGAGAGAGCTGAGACTGTCGTGAATATGTTAATATATATAAGATATTGGTGTCATGTTGTATGCACGTGCCTTTAAAGGTGAATTTAAGAATATATGCAAAAATAAAAAAATTGTATAAGGGAAAAGCCTTTACGCCACAAGTGTTGTTTTCTGTGGGGGTGGTGGGCTTTTCAAAATGTATTTTTCTCCCTTTGTAACTTTACGAATTACACCAAAAATCGTTAAGTAGAGCTGAGTTAACTCTTTCTGACAAGGTGTTGTAATCTGAACGGTCAAGCTAGAATTATACATGTCGATTACAATCCAGTTTAAAAAGTCACCACCACTATTAAATGGATCAGTGATCTACAACCATTTCCATATTTATCTAAGTGTTATAAGTTTTGAGAAGACATAGCTGTTTATTGGTTGAATCACAGTGGAGATAAAGTAGCTCCGACTTCTGAAACCAAAACTAAAAAGCTTTTGCTTTACCCTCTTCATTTTCAAAAGTCCTTTACTTTTTAATGATTTACAAACTACTGATTTAACCGATCTGATTCAGTTCATCTAAATGTTCATATGAATGTGAGAATCACGCTGAAGTAATTACAGCTGCAGTAAAACTGCATGTGAAACACCAGGAGTAAAACTAATTATAAAACTCAGGTTTCAAACTTTGATATCGGCTCCAGAACTGTACTTGTTTCACTAGCCTAAATTAAATTGTAAAAATGTATGTGAGTACAGCTTAAACCACAAATGAGTCTAAGGAGTTGGATGTAAGAAGCAATGATGTTAATGTTAAAGATGTAGAATGTAATTTAGACAGCCAATCAGCAGTCTAGATTTTGTCATAAGCATGTACTTTGGCTCACGGACGCTGGTAAAATACGTATGTAGTGAAATTTGGTACTGAATTATACACAGTAGTATTGAACTAATTTGATTAGTACCATAAAAATTTAGAATTTTAATACCCAGCCCTAGTTAGTTAAACACTGTTGCTAGTGGCATTTAGTGAAACTCTTTTAATCTGTGTTTATCTTTACAAAGAAGTTATTGTTGCTTTCCAACTTTGGTCGTAAGCATCTCTCTGTCTCTCTCTCTCTTTCTCTCTCTCACTACTTCTCACTCTCAGGTCTGGTTCCTCTATCCGTCCAGGGCAGTTTGGTTATGGAAGGGTCCCGTTCTCTCTCCCCCTTCACCGACAAGACCGGCGCACACGACATGCTCACCACCACAGTAACATTACTGGTGAGCCCCTGGAGATCAGAGGTCATAGCACTCCAGCTGAGGCTGAAATAGAGAAAAATGCAGAAAAGAGGAGCACAGAGGAAACAGAGGGAGGGAGAGTGAAAGAGGTGAAAGAGAGGGTAGAGGAAGAGAGGGACCTGCTAATAGACTCAGCTACCCCTGAGAGAACAAAAGAGAAAGAGAGATCCATCACCCGCCGAGCCCCGCCCCCATACTCCTCCCCTCTCCATCGTCCAACCACGCCACAAGACCTACCCACTTACAGCCAGCATGGACACAACCCCAGCGCCTGGAACAACCTCCAGGAGAGAGAGACTAGGCCAGGCTGGACGCCCCCTCTGCCCCCCCTGCAGAACTTCAGGTGCTCCGGAAGGGACAGAGAAATCCGCAGGTGCACAGTACAGGTAAGAAAAGCTCTTACAGTGTGTCTGTGTCGTCTTCATCTGTAGCTAAGGTTGGGTAATATGGCAAAAAATGTTTTCGCAATATATTTTTCATAATTCATTATTAGTAGAGATAACTCATTTCCAAATACTCAAAAGTAAGTGGACACCCCTTATAAGTATTGAGTTCAGGTGTTTCAGCCTCATCCATTACAAACAGGTGTATAAAATCAATAATATAGCTATACAGTCTCCATAGACAAACACTGGTCACCATTGCCACAAGTCAGTTTCTGCAGATAGATCTGCCCCTGTCAACTGTAAGTGCCATTATTGTGAAATAGAAGTGGAGTTGTGCAAATGAAGTGATGAATCATGCTTCACAGTCAGGCAGTCTGATGGACAAGTCTAGGTTTAGCTGATGCCAGGAAAATGCTACCTGCCTCAGTGTATAGTGCCAACAGTAAAGTTTGGTGGAGGAGAGATAATGGGGTTTTGTCCAATGTCAGTCCCTGACCTCACTTTTGACTAAAATAAATTCAAAATCTTGGGGAAAGCCTTTGTAGAAGACTCCAACAAGCTCATAAAGGTGTACTTGTCAGGTGTCCACATATTTTTGTATATGTAATGTATGTTTATGTACACTAATTGACCACTAAGGCACACAATATAGGTGCACTTTGTAGTTCTTATAGTTACAGATTGCTACAGATTTGTTTATCTGCATGGTTTGCCAGCCTTGACCCAAACAAACATGCAGTGGTCCTGAGGGGTCCTAATATTTGTCCTATAATATGGTCCTAAATAAAAGGCATTTAGATGCGTAACTAAAATGACTGTTCACTACTGTCTGAGTTGAGGAGTGCTAATATAGCAGAGTAATGGGGTATACTGAGTAAAAGCAGGATGCAGTATTAGGGCCTTTGTTAAATATGCATAATTCTCACTAAACTCTATGTTTATAAACCCTACACAGATGTGTCCGAATGCTTATGGAGACTATATAAAGTGCTAATGTTACAATAGCAACCTCTTTTTTATTCTTTGGTCATCAGATGATGCTGAACTCTCTGCATTTCTGTGGCTTTCTGTGTTTGTGAATGAACTGAATTCTCTGTGATGTTCTGAGTGATATTCATGTCTGCTGGCCTTTTTTTTCAATAGCTGCCGGGTGGTTTGATGCTGGTCACGCTGGACCGCAGCATTTGAGATCCTTAGCATAACTCAGCTACTTAGCAGACCAAAGGAGCTCAGTACTGGGCAGCTCGGCCATATCTAATGTCTCAGGAGCACTGGGTTTGGGGCAGGTTTTGCTTTTTTTCATGATAATGAGTGTGATTTACACAAACTGGAAGAGCTGATCATAAACAGTCCAGTCCGCACGACTGTGAGGTGGTAAAATCCAACACATTATTACTGACCAAGCGTCCACAGAGCAGGTAAGTGAGGGCTTGAATTGGACTGAATGAGAAAAGGCTTGGTGATATTGTGACCTGCTGAAATATTGGATAAGCAGATTAAAAGCTATTCAGATTTTTCGCATGCCTGAATCCACTTGGCTATATTTTTTGTTCTCGGAAAAGTGTGAAATAGCTTCGTTCGCTATAATAACATTTGACTTTTCCCTAAACCTTTCCAAAGTCATCCACTTCCTCATAAGCACTGCGGTTGGAGGTTAACACCTCCTATTCTGGAAAACATTGCTTGGGAGGATTGCAGTCAACACTGAAGAATAATTCAAGTACATTCCATTCTCAGTCTTTGGTGATACTGTCATAATCAAATCTGTCTACACCTATTCTCCACTTTATTCGAAACCCCCACCTGCTACTTCAGCTACGTTCACCTACCTTATAGATCTCCTGGACGGAGTGCAGCCCATCTGTTGCCATGCACAGTTTATCAGTTATGCCCTACATCATTGGTCAGTTTCTGACCAGAGGAGCATAACTGACCAGATATTATTTAGGCAGTGAATCATTCTCAATACTGCAGTGACACTGACATGGTAGTGGTGTGGTAGTGTATATGGTGCTGGTGTAAGTGCATAAGGCACATGTTGCTGGGGTTTTAACACACATACCTACTAGGTTGGTGGGTTACCATTCAGAAATACTGAGCTAAGAGCAGCTCTCTGGTCAAAAACTGGCCACTGATGAAGGATCATATGGGCTGGATGGGCTAGGGGTTTCAAATAAATTTGTTTCAGCAAGTGAAAAGCAATTACAATGTTGCTGAGTACGTGGATAAGCTCTGTTCCGTTTGAGGGTTGATTGTGCTGAGGAGCTTTCAGAGGAATATTGCGATCAGTCTGCCAGCTCCTCTCCTTCAAAGTCATTGGAGCGGAGCAGGAGGTGCCGCTCCTGTCGGTTTTCCTTCCAAAGCTGCATGCTCCATTTCCACTTGGACTCCTTCACTGTTCTCTGGCCTCCCTCCCTTCCTCTCTAGCTTGTAGAAATGCACCAGTGCTTTTTTCTGCATCAATCTAAAGGTGGTGATTTAATAGAAATGATTTTGGAATGCTAAAATCAATTAATATCAATGGTACTGCAATAAATAAGTATAGTACTGTGCAAAAGTCAGAGACTTCCCTCCATTTATTTAATTTCCAGTCAAAATTGCCATTACATACAAGTTATTCAGTTTTCAGCAGGATATTTCTGAGGAGAGTAGATATAAGAGATTTCACTTGACTAAGAATGGGAAAAAAGAAGGGAAACAAACAGGAGTAATAAGTGTGCAAGACCTAGTAGACGACTAAAATTGTCACCATCAGAAAAATAACACTTAAAGCTTGATCTTAGAGAGAGAGGAGAACATTCTTCAGATCTGAAAAAATCCACTGGTATTTCTGCCATCCTTCCACTGTGAGAAGACTTGGCACTATGAGTTGGAAAGGATGCAGAGCTGTCAAGAAGCCCTCGCTGAGAAAAGAAAAAGACAAAAACAAACATTTTCAAAGAGTCAAGAGCTCAGCATCGCTAGCCACGTATACATACAGCCTAATAATCCAGTAGTAATCTGAGTAATAGCTCAATCAGAATAGAAGATGTATATGCATATGCATATACCATGTATATGCTTTAATTGGAATGGACTTGTTCGATTGAGACCATTTGCAATACAATTTCTATCTGATTGAACAAGGTGGGTAATCCTGTAAATAATCCATTAAATAGAAGAATAATAGTCTTGTAAATGCCTGCATCTCTGCACCTCTGATTGGACCTCACATGATGCTCTTGTCACTACATTAAGTGGTACTCTATGTATGCACATAATTTTGGATCGGATTACTTGTACTGTGCATGTAAAACAGATTTCAATCAGGTTGCTGAGTAGAGTGAGCATGTAAACACATCAGTCTTAATCTATAACTGGAATGTATTCAGTCGGATTTGTAAAAATCTTTGCATGTAAACACACAAGTAAATGTGTTTGGAATTAACTGGATTCTAAAAGGCAGAAAATATTGAAGAGTTTAAAGGTGTGGAAAAAGATTTCTTTGAAAAATTGAAAATATGTCTCTCAAAAAGAATGGAAGCTGAAATAAAGGTAAAGTAAACAAAGGATGTTCTCTGACTTCTGCACAGCACTGTATGCTCTTATTTTGCTCAAAAGAAAATTCCTGAGATTTTTCTCTCAGAAAAAGGATCCACTACTTTGTAAATAGTTTTTCCAGTTCACATTTATATTAAATACAATTATTGTATTTTCACTTTTAAAAATCTGAATCGTTTGAAGATAATGAAAGTGAATCAAATCAAATCATAGCTGAATTGGAGATTTAATGATGCATCGAATCACTTTTTAAAGAATCATGAATCCCTGTAAGGTCAGAAATTTACACTGCCAGTCTGCAGGCATCTGTTCAAGTCTCTGACTCCGGCAATGCGGGCGGTAACGCTGCTTCACTCTGAGCTGGAAGATCTTCACACGTTCCTGATAGGCGTCCGAAACTGGCGTCCTGCTGTTGGAGTGAAACAGCCTTCATGCTTTAAAGATACTGGCAGAGACTCACACCCACAAACACACAGACTGTGGCACTGAAGCAGAGGGAGAGATGAAGCCAGGCTGAGATGTTTTTCTTGAGGATGCCGTTTGGGCTATTATTTTTTTTCTTCAAGCCTGTAGGTCTGTTTCGGGGGTTGTGATGCAGAGCCAGGTTCCTGTGTGTGTGTGTGTGTGTGCTGTCATTTTTCCTCACATAACTTTCTAACTCTTGCTTTCCCTCACTTTACCATGGCTATAATTTCTTTCCCAGTGCACTGCTGGGAAATGCTCTCATGGAGATATGGAAACAAAGATTAGGCCTGACTCTTCACTGACTCCAAGAACGAGGTTAAACATGCGGTTATACATAGCACTGTGTGTGTGTGTGTGTGTGTGTGTGTGTGTGTGTGTGTGTGTGTGTGTGTGTGTGTGTGTGCTGCCTCTGTGCCTCTGTCAACACCAGTGCTCTTAAAGGTGATGTGAGACAACTAAAAAACAACAAAAACATGACACAAAATCACACACATGTGCACACAATGAAAGTTGTGTTCTTTAGCTTGTAACTGTTAAAGGCAGAAGTTGCTCCTGTGTACTGGTGACAGTGCTGCTTGCATGCTTGGAGACAAGCCTGTGACAGCTGGATCACTCAGTTACCCAACATAACCAGATTCACTTCCCCATGTGTTTTCATTAGTTTTTTTTTTTTCAGAGCAGAAAAAATATTCAGAGAAATGTTAAACTACAATATTGGAATTGGAACTTTAATCAGGCCAGAAATTTTGATCCAGATACAAATACAGCCAAAGAACTTTTTGTCCAAGCCCAGTGCAAACTGAACCACATCATCAAGTTTTCAATTTGACCCATACTGGCTCATCATCACCCAAAGCTCAAAAAAAAAAAACGAATAGCATAGCAGTGGTGAAACTGTGTAGCACAGATGACAGCCATCACTATATCATAGATTATATATATATATATATATATACTCAAACAACCCCAATTTCAATGAAGTTGGGACGTTGTGTAAAACAAATAAAAACAGAATACGATGATCTGCAAATCTTTTTTAACTATATTCAATTGAATACACTACAAAGACAAGATATTAAATGTTCAAGCAGATAAACTTTATTGTTTTTTGCAAATATTCACGCATTTTGAATTTGATGCCTGCAACACGTTCCAAAGAAGTTGGGACAGGGGCATGTTTACCACTGGGTTACATCACCTTTCCTTTTAACAACACTCAATAAGCGTTTGGGAACTGAGGACACTAATTGTTGAAGCTTTGTAGGTGGAATTCTTTCCCATTCTTGCTTGATGTACAACTTCAGTTGCTCAACAGTCCGGGGTCTCCGTTGTCGTATTTTGCGCTTCATAATGTTCCACACATTTTCAATGGGAGACAGGTCTGGACTGCAGGCAGGCCAGTCTAGTACCCACACTCTTTTATTACGAAGCCACGCTGTTGTAACACGTGCAGAATGTGGCTTGGCATTGTCTTGCTGAAATAAGCAGGGACATCCCTGAAAAAGACGTTGCTTGGATGGCAGCATATGTTGCTCCAAAACCTGTATGTACCTTTCAGCTTTAATGGTGCCTTCACAGATGTGCAAGTTACCCATGATATGGGCACTAACACACCCCCACACCATCAGAGATGCTGATAACAATCCATACAGTCCTTTTCCTCTTTGGCCTGAAGGACACGACCTCCATGATTTCCAAAAATAATTTGAAATGTGGACTCGTCAGACCACAGGACACTTTTCCACTTTGCGTCAGTCCATCTCAGATGAGCTCAGGCCCAGAGAAGCCGGCGGCGTTTCTGGGTGGTGTTGATATGTGGCTTTCACTTTGCATGGCAGAGTTTTAACTTGTACTTGTAGATGGAGCGACGAACTGTGTTCACTGACAGTGGTTTTCTGAAGTGTTCCTGAGCCCATGTGGTAATATCCATTACAGAATGATGTCGGTTTTTAATGCAGTGCTGCCTGAGGGATCGAAGGTCACAGGCGTTCAGTGTTGGTTTTCTGCCTTGCTGCTTACTTCCAGAGATTTCTCCAGATTCTCTGACTCTTTTGATGATATTATGGACTGTAGATGATGAAATCCCTAAATTCCTTGCAATTGCACTTTGAGAAACGTTCTTAAACTGTTCGACTATTTGCTCATGCAGTTGTTCACAAAGTGGTGAACCTCGCCCCATCCTTGCTTGTGAACGACTGAGCCTTTCAGGGATGTTCCCTTTATACCCAATCATGACACTCACCTGTTTCCAATTAACCTGTTCACCTGTGGAATGTTCCAAACAGGTGTTTTTTGAGCATTCCTCAACTTTCCTAGTCTTCTGTTGCCCCTGTCCCAATTTCTTTGGAACGTGTTGGAGGCATCAATATTCAAAATGAGTGAATATTTGAAGAAAACAATAAAGTTTATCCATTTGAACATTAAATATCACAATAGAACATAGAACACATAACAGATGTTGAAAGAGATTAGACATTTTACCATTTCATTGAAAATATTAACTTATTTTGAACTTGATGGCAGCAACGCATTTCAAAAAAGTTGGGACAGGGCCGTGTCTATCATTATGTAGCATCCTCTCCTTTTTTAACAACAGTCTGTAAACATCTGGGAAGTGAGGAGACCAGTTGCTACAGTTTTGAGAGAGGAGTGTTGACCCATTCTTGTCTGATGTAGGATTCTAGCTGCCATTTTTTTGTTTCGTGATGTACCAAATGTCCTACAGGTGAAAGGTCTAGAATTTTCCATGCTGTTGTGATGGACGCACTATGTGGTTTAGCAATGTCTTGCTGAAATATGTAAGGCCTTCCCTAAAAGAAAGGCTGTCTGGATGGAAGCATATGTTGTTCTAAAACATTTACATTTCATTCAGCATTAATGGTGCGTTCACAGATGTGCAAGACACCTATGTCACATGCACTTGTGCTCACCCATGGATGCTGGCTTTTGAACTGTGTGTTAGTAACAAACTGGGATGTCTTTAGCCTGGAGGATGCAGTATCCATTATTTCCAAAAAGAGTTTCAAACTTTGATTCATTGGACCACAGGACACTTTTCCACTTTGCCTCTATTTTAAATGAGCTTTCGCACAGAGAAGACAGCAGTGTTTCTGGATCATGTTGGCATATGGTTTCTTTGTTGCATGATACATCTTTAACTTGCCTTTATAGATTGTGCAGTGAACTGTGTTCACAATGATTTCTGGAGGTGTTCCTCAGTCCATGCAGTGATTTCCAGTACAGAATCATGCCTGTTTTTAATGCAGTGCCTCCTGAGGGCCCGAAGATCACAAGCATCCAATACTGGCCGTCAGCCTTGCGAACAGGGATTTCTCCACATTCTCTGAATCTCTTGATGATATTATGTCATTGGATATCTGAAGTTTTCACAGTGGTTCATTGAGGTTTACATTGACATTTTCTAAAAGTTTTTCACAGTTTTTCACTGATTGGTGAACCTCAGTCCATCTTTGCTTCTGAGAGACTCTGCCTCTCTAAAATGTTCTTTTTATACCCAGTCATGTTAGTTCCAAATTGCTCCTCCAGCTGTTTTTTTATTAGTACCACTTACTTTTCCAGCCTTTTGTTGCCCTTGTCCCAACTTTTTAGAAATGTGTTGCTGCCAACAAGTTCTAAATGGTTTAATGTTTTTCATGAAATGGTAAAACGTCTCACTTACAACATCTGATATGTGAATAAAATATGGCTCTATGAGATTTGCAATTCATTGCATTCTGTTTTATACACATCTATTTACATTTTACACAGCATCCCAATTTATTTGGAATTAGGGTTATTATTTTTAATATTTGTGTGTGTATATGTGTGTGTGTGTGTGTGTGTGTGTGTGTGTGTGTGTGTGTGTGTGTGTGTGTGTGTGTGTGTGAGAAATACAGATAGAGATATGAGATATGCTATATGTGACCGTATGCCCTGACATTGTACGAAAACAAGTGGGTGTGAAAGTAGAGGAACTGAAAGTAAGGAAAAGAGAAACTGGGGTTGGGGGGGTGACGCGGTAAAGTTATAGTGTAATGAAAGAGGGCACTGTTTTTAGCCATGAATATCCTGCAGAGCTACACACACACACAGTCTGATATTTTCAGACACTGGGATCAGAGGGGAAATAGAGAGAAACAGTTCTACGGAGAAGAACGAAAACCAGAAACACAAAAGGAAAGAATAGAAAAAAGAGAAGTGAGGAATGTTGGGGTGAAAAAGAAAGAAAAGAAAATAAGACAATGAAAACAGAGGAGGACACGGCAGCTGAGAAGAATGAGAAAGAGAGAGAATCTGCAGGCTTTAGGAACAGGCTCACAGAAACAGCACTGCACTAAGCCTTCAATTGCTCTCTATTTATCACTCTTTCACTCTCTTTCTCTCTCTCTCTCTCTCTCTCTCCCTCATGTCCTCTCCGCTCCACAGTCTCTGAATAAACATTTGCATTGCACCATCGAAGCTGAAAGCTGCTCCCACTGACCTTTAAAGCATGAGGGAAAAAACTACACTCTAATGTAATGATTGATTTAAATAGTATGTCTACAGATCAGCTGCAGTTAAGAAGTCAACTTTAATGTCAAGTCATATGTATCAGAAGATGTAAATCTTTGACATATTTTACCAAATGATACAGATAATGTTGCTCATTAAAAGTCAGCCAGATGTAGCCCATTATTTCACTTTTTTAACTGCAAAGGCCCGGAGTGGCTGCAGGTTTTACTTCAAACAAGCATAAATACACTTCATATAACTTTTGTTTGGAGATTGAGACCAATTGATTCAACCAGTGAATGCTTGTGCTTGATTGGAAATAAACCTTCCATCAGCCCTTTATGAACAAGATTGGTGATCCCTGCATTAGAATATAAAATATTAGTTCATAAACACCCTAAAAAACATTCCTATACACTACAATAGCAGATATTAGTCTACAAACAACCTACCAGAGCCAGCCTGTATCATCAGCGTATAGAGATGAAAACTAATATAAAACAATGCGCAGGTTAGTAGGAGAAACTGTCCATTTGTTCTATGACTAGATTGTTGAAAATAATTATTACACATATTGACAAACTGGAATATCTGTCAAATCCCCTGTGAGTCTAATGAATTGTCCAGAGTTGTGCGTCTTCACTGCACTCATGAGCTCTGTTTTCACCCCTGATCAGACTCAGAAGGTTTCAGTGAGTTTAATCAGGTGTATGAATGGTGTGTATACACACCAGCCTCAAACATACAGCACACTTCTCCTACACTGCAGTATCTGCACTGATCTCCATTTAGTTATGTTTATCGCTCTAATGACTGCTGCTTTCTTTATACAGCGTAGTGAAAAATGATGGAGATTGTGTTTTTATGTTTATCACTACCTGTTTCTGTGGTTTGACTGGCTGAAAAGCTGTTTAACGACTGTCAGAGAGTTTTAGTGACAGTTTGTGTTAACTGACAGTCTGCGACCCGTTCAGATTGCCACACAGATGAGGTTTCCATAAGATTTACGGTTTGGATTGGTCTGCGGTTTGGTTGCTGTTTAAACGTTCTGATCACTCTGCAGGCCGAGAGATGAACAACCAAACAGGAAATTACCAAAATCCCAGCTGGGATGAGACAGCTGTCTGTCACCTGTGTTTCCGCCCAGTTTAGTCTCAAGAGTCTTTTCATATCCTTTTGCAACACTGAAGAATCTCCTGGCGAATGTTCCAGTAATGCATTTATTGGGTGTGTTTACTTTGTGTTTATTTGGCTTGTTAATATTGAAAATAGCTTTAGGATATTTTGTGCCCCATTTTTGTGCAAAACAAACAATGTCTGTGTTTGAGGTGTGTTTGTGTAGGTGTTATTCAGTTTTTTCACTGTGTTTATGTATGTATTTTAGTGTGGATTTGAGGTTTTGTCTGTTTATGCATTTCCATCTCCACCTCTCTCTCTCTCTCTCTCTCTCTCTCTCTGTGACGTTTTATTGCTGTATCTGTGTCTTTACTGTGTTTGTAACTCTCTGCTCACACTGTTGTTTATCCTGTATGAGTTCACTGGTTGATTGCTTCTCTTCTCTTCTCTTTTCTTCTCCTTATCTCTTCTTTCTTTCTTTTCCACCATCTGCATACGTGCACACATAGCTCTAGCAGCAGTGCTCCTCTCAGAGAGTTTATACTAACCAGAAATATTTATCACCATCACTAACTGTGTTTTATACACGGCCTCCTCACATTTACACTCACACTCACACACTCAGATGTACACACACACAGTCATTAGGAATTATTAGTGCTTGCGCTCAGACAACTAATGTGTGCCTTTTGGAATAGGTGCCTGATCATGAATTCTATTTACACCTCTTGAGAGAGAGGAGTGTGTGTGTGTGTGTGTGTGTGTGTGTGTGTGTGTGTGTGTGTGTGTGTGTGTGTGTGTGTGTGTGTGTGTGTGTAAACGAATAAAATATGTTGAACCTGAGCAGCTGCTTTAGGATTTATACAGCTGGAGAGCAGAATGGAAAAAAATGACAGAGTGAGAGATGGAGAGGGAGAGACAGTGGCAGAGAGAGAGAGAAAGAGATTACAAAGAGGGAGAGCTAAAGAAGTGAAGGAAAGCTCTTCAGTAAAGCAAGGAAAGAGAGAATGTGGTGAAGAATGTGTGTGTGTCTCTGTGTGCGTAGCACAGCTGTTCTGTGGTGAGAGTTCACAACAAGTGCAGAAGAACCAAAGCTCTCGCCATATTTACCCTCTATGGACATCTAATACACCCTCAGTGTGTGTGCGTGCATGACCTCTGTGTGCTCTCCTCCGGCTCAGAGTCCATTAGAAAGGATCACTCTGGGAATGAGTTTGTCAGGCCAAGAAAAGTCTCTCTCTCTCTCTCTCTGCATTACAGGCCTGTAAGGGAATATCTCTGTGTTTAATTTCAGTAATACATCAGCTTAAAGAGGGTTACTTACCATACACACACATGCACACACACGCACACACACACACATGCCACACTGACATTCTGCAAACACACACTGCAAGCACAGATGCTGCATTTATCTTCAAAAATAATGTTAATGATTGAGGTGTCAAATTGATAACAATTAATTGCATTTGGCTTATATAGTCAAATCTGAAGCTACAGAAAGATAGTTTCCATTTTAAAAGAAGTGCTGTTTGAGTGAACAAAATAGACTTCATCCAAATTAATTTGTTCATTTAATTGCTTCAATAACACTATTTTCATGCAGGGTTCACATGATCCATTTCCACAGGGTAAAGATTCCACTTTCTATCACTATTGTCCAGTGAGAGCAACAGCAGATGCATGTTCCAGCCAGTGAGTTTACATATCATATACATTCACTCATCAAGGAGAGTGCTATGGAGTGGACTGATTTAGTACTGTCTAATACAGGGATGTCCAGTCTGGTCCACAAAGCCCCGTTGTGGCTGCAGGTTTTTGTTGCAACAAGGCAGGAGCACGCTTGATCAGTGGTTTAAAGACTGAGTCTGACTGATAAAATTAGTGGAATCAGATGTGCTCTTCTCGTTTGGAACAAAAACCTGCACCAGCACTGCCCCTATTGCGGATAAGATTGGAGACCCTGGTCTAAGGGATTCTCTTTGAATATATGACAATGGAAATCAAAGCTATACTAAACATAGAAAACTATACATAGAAGCAGAGTTTATACTGTGAAATCCTGTTTTTCTGGTCTATATATTACATATTCTGGACTATATTCTAGCCTCATTAAATTAGCGACCATGCTAAAACTTTATTGGATTTTAAATGTTTACTTTAGGAACCACTATAATGCATTGTGATGTAATGGGTCTTTATAGGAGGGACCCCCATAGTGATCCCATGCATAAAGCACAATTGCATACTAGGAAGCTACAGACTGCAGACTGTATAATGAGAAAACATAAGCATTTGCAATAGTTCCTAAAATGGTTCCTAAAGTGGTGTTGTGTGCTATGATTTTATGAGGACAATTTTTTATATCAGTTTTATTGTAATTGTAATAGAGTTGTCTAGCTTATGATAAGTGCAAATGTTGCAAAGATGCTACAGAAAAGTTCAGAACAGCTGGACTTTTCAGTCGGTCTGGTTGGTCAATTTAAAGGGCCAGTTCAAAAGATTCATTCATGAATCAGACGGCAGTGTCTTTTGTAAATGACTGTACTGTGGAGGGGTGATGCTGGGTGCTTCAGGGTATGTCATTGTCTACAATACAGAGGGGCTTTAACCTCATAACCTTCTGCTGGCAGACTAAACTGCTTCTGTACCAGAGGGTCGTCTCAGCAGTGCCGGTGTGCCGAGCTGTGAATCTACCCCCTGTGCCTTTATTTATCCCAGCATATCTTCAGCCCCAGGTGGCTTCTCTGGTATACAGTGTGTAAAGAGACTCCAGAAGGATGGCCGGGACTGAGAGAAAGAGCGCAGTATTCCCGCACATTATCCAGCTTATAAATGAACACATGAAGCATCTCAGCAGTCTCCGTTAGACAGCTCCAAATTAGCTGTGTTCATCACGCTCACACACACTAGTGTGTATTTGTGCCTTTGTGGGTGTTTCATGTTCTTCTGTAAGGTTTTATTTTAATGCTGCTCTTCTACACCAAACCAGCTCTAATCTTCTTAATGTTTCTAATAAACAATTGCCATTTTTGGTGGGGGAGATTCCCACAACGTCAAAATGTTAATGAGTTACATCACCCTGAGGACGCCTGGGCCCCACAAATATTTAAACACACACACACATGCACACACACCTCTCTCTCCACGGTGACACATTTCTTTTTTATTATGTCAGTATCTGTCCATATTAATCCCCAGAGATATTTTCCTGTCTGTCTGTCTGTGTGTCTGTGATTCTTTCTCTCTGTCAGTTTTCCACTCTGAATCGTTCTCCTCATCTGCTCTCTGCATTTCTTTGCTATATTTCATTTTCTTGGCTCTTTTCGCTGCTCTGAATTTCTGCCTCACGTCTGTCTTACTTTTTCTGCTTCTCTCACTCCCTCTGTCTGTTTCTCTTTCTGCTCCTCTTTCTCTGTCTCTCTCTTTCTCTCTTTCAATTTTTGTCTTCTGTCTCTCTCTCTTTCTATCTCTGATTCTTTCTGTTTCTCCTTCTTTTCCATCTCTCTCATTCCTTCTGCTACTCTTTCTGTCACTCTCCTCCTACCTTTCTCTCACAATCTCTTTGTTCTTTCTCTAATTGTGCTTATTTCTCTTTCTCTGTCTTTCTCTCGCTCTATTTCTCCCCCCTCCTACTCTTTCTCAGTCTCTCTGCTCCTACTCTTTCACATTCTCACTAATTCTGCTCCAGACACCCCTACACACACACACACACACACACACACACCTGTCTCTTCACCCTCTCCTCTTTGCCTTTTCTTTCTCTCTCTCTGTCGATGTCTGTCTGTCTCTCTCTGGATAAAAATGTCAGAAATGTATGTATGTGTACTTTTCCAGTCTCTCTATTGTTTCCATATGGTGGTTATTACAGTGCTGTCTGATACAGGCCAGTCCTCATATCTCTCTCTCTCTCTCTCTTTCCCTCCAGCCGTGTCCTGGTTCTACTGTAGATTCCAGAGTGGAGCAGTGTGCTGCCTTCAACAGCAAAGAGTTCATGGGCCGAATGTACGACTGGGAGCCGTTCACTGAAGGTGAGAGGGGACAGAGGGATGGAGGAAGAGAAAAGGGAGAAAAAGAAGACAGGTCATTGGGAGAAGAAAAGCGAGGGGGAGGGGGTTGTATCTCAGCCCAAAAATAGAAGGAGTGTTAGTGAGTCAAGAGGGAGGAAAGAGACAGAAGGAGACTGCACGGGGCAGAAGGATAACTGTACGAGTTAGAGCTGTTTATGGAGGACGAGTGAGAGAAATAGAGAGAGAGAGAGAGAGAGAAGGAAGGAATTCTGGAATGAAAAGGAGAGTGAGTGGCACACTGGGAGGTGTGAAATAGAGACTTTTAAACATACACACACACACACACACACACAGAGAAATCAACAAAAGGTCTTGGAGAAGAGAAACAATGGTTCGTGTAGCCACAGCAACCAGCTGAAAAATTGCATCTAGATGGAAAAAGGAGGATAAAAGGAAAGAGGGAGGCAGAGGCTAAGTGAGTAAAGAATTGGTAGAGGTCAGGGGAAGGAAGAGGAGTGGGAAAAGACAGTCGTAAATAGAAGGATGTGTGCAGCTTTAGTTCAGATGATCCCTGTATTGTAGAACAGAAAAGTTAGAATTAGAGTGTAGAGAGAAAAGTTACAAAAACACTGAGGAATGTTGAATAAGAAAACAATTTAAATTTTGTCGAATTTCAAAGTCATTTCATTGTCATACGTGTGTCCCACATACTCATGCCTTTGACTGTCAGATACTGCTGGAAATCGGTAATTTTTCACACTTTAAAACCAGCTGGTCTACGGCTTTGCGCCCCTGACGTGACCTCTTCTGATTTAGCTGACCGAGTCAGGTGGCTTCTCAGGTGGTACAAGAGGAAGTGTAGGAATCACTCTGGTGTCCATGTTAGGCTAAGGCTAATTCTGCTTTTTTAATTTTAATTTTATACTTAATTAAAATATCCCTGAAACAGCTTTGCACTATTTCTTCATCATGTAATCTAAACAAAATAAGAATTTTATCTGGGATAAAGCCCACCAATAGTGGGACTACTGGTTCCTTTTTTCTGTCCAACTTGCATATGTTCATGAAAATTAAAGTGTCATGATGTTATAGTTTTGCAATTCACCCATAACATTGAGTATGAAAGTATAGCTCTGTGAGCTTTACTGAGAGCTGTGAAGCTGTGTGTTCAGACCAGTAACACACCAAAACAACTCTACATGAACATAAACTATAAATTAAACATGAGATAACAATGTAGCTGCATAGTAGGACCTTGTGAAACCAGACTTGCTCTGTGTATCTAAGAAAAATCTCTGAAGTGAATCTGCTTGTTTGACAGAAATGCAGTGACATATTTCACAGTGTGCTTCCTCACTGAATATTGGCACATACTCAGCTCTGAACACGGCTGTGTACATACTTGTGTTTGTGAAGCCTTGTGTGTGTTTTAGTCTTAACTGCTCATGTAGTTCTCTAGTCTCCTTGTACTCTGGGTTCAGTGTTCTCTGTATATTCCTAGCGTACTTTGTGACCCAGCGCCAGATTATGATTATGATTTCTGGAAAACCCCAAATGAAGACTAATCGTGTTTACACCCATTTACTAACTGGCTAAGCAATTTCATTATATGGCTAAATGACCTGTCAGTAAGAAACATCATCAGATTTCAGAGTTCAAACTCTGAGTCAAGTCTCTGTAATGCAAACACATTTCCTTCTATGGTTTTGCTTTCACTGCAAGATAATACAGCACAAGAGAATACAAAGACCAGGAACAAACTAGGACAAACACAGGGCTTAAATAAAACAGGCTAACAAGACACAGGTGGCTAATCAGACACAGGCGGATGTAATCAAGGGCAGGGTCTGAAAACAAGGGGGCAGGACCGGGAAGATCAATGAAAAAAAAAGTACATGGACAGGACTAGAAGGTAAACACAAGCACATGGACAGGACTGGGAGGAGCCAATCGTGACAATAATCGTGACAATATCAGGCTGGTTTGATTGGATTCATTCATTTTTCCCTCTTGATATCTTATCTAGCATTTTCTGTACATGTCAGCCTGAGAATGTTTCCCATTGATACCCATATGCCATTTTTATTACAGGATCGAATCCAAAAAAATTGTGCCAACAAGGTTCAGTCAAGTCAGTGCAGGGATGCATGTCTTTTATGCTGTATCCTGAGTTAGAGTTTCTCTTTTCTTATGTTTGTAGTAGTAAATGACTTACACTCTTGATCTGACCTTTTCTAGCTGCCCAGTGCCAGGCAGTATCACCAGTTTTGGTCCAGTTAAGATTTAAGTCCTTTGTCATAATCTGTGTCCATGCTTGCATTAAATGTCACCTATGTAAACAGAGTGTATATATTGTACAAAAAAGAATAATAATTATTAAATGGAGATTGCTCCCATCCATAAAAACTGTTATTTTACCCACATTAAATGCAGGACTGGACATAGAAGTAGAAAAAGAACACATCTAATCTAATTCTGTTACAAATGCAACCTGAAATACCACAAAATAGCTTTTGGTGCCACATAATGTACAGCAAAGTAAAGCAGGACTGTAGTGATATTTAGCCTATTATTTAACCTAAAATGAACCCAAGAACATCAGGTAGCTATATTATAGTAGAATAACAATGGCTTTATTTTATTCAGGGTAATTTTGCATTCATGAGTTTAAGTATCTTCAAGTGCTTCAAGTAAGTGAAGCACTTACATTTTAGATTACTCATTTTAAAGAAAAAAACATTGGACTGGTATCAGTATCAGCTGATACTCAGGGCTACAGTACCTGAAAATGACAAGTAGTATCAACCTATATTTGATTTAAGGATCAAATTTATGTTAACATAATTTATATTATTCGCGTGCAAAGAAAACTCAAATTGCTTAGCAGTAACAGACAACTAGACATTTGAACTCCATTCAATGTCACTTCCCAGGCAAATACATTTCCTTTAATGCTATCACTTTTTCTTTATAATATAGAATAGTTTTAATTCTCCTGATGTAGTCTTTGCTTTCTCTGATTAAAAAGCTTTAAATGAATCACTTTGTACTCAGCACAGGATCATTGTATAAGTAAATACAGCACTTATAGAGAGACCAAGCATGTGCCTTAAAAATGTACATATAATGTTATGTTCTATTAATACTAATCCTCATCTCTACAGTGACAGTGACATTGTAATGTAAAGACCAAAAAAATGAGAGAAAGATCAGATGTCTTACCCGCTGACAGGATGTTTTCAGATGTGTTGCTTTATATATCAGTTTCTCTTCTGCATTTATTGGACTGCTGTTGGACTTCCACTTTTCATGTGCCTTAACAGTTAACAGTTACCTTTGACCTGCTGATTCATAGCTATATATTTAATATATTGCTGCTGTCAGAAGAAAACCTTGTATCTCCAAAATAGTAACTTTACAGGATAAAGAAAAACCTACTTCCCTTTCAATGTAAGAAAATGGAACCAGAATTTTTTCCATGTCATTTTGGGTCATTTCTTTTAGGCCACTCATCAAAAAATTTACAAACAATGTTAAGAGTAACAGATGCTTTCAAATTATGTCAAAAACTGAAAAACCCAAAAATGGAGATACAAGGTTTTCTTCCTACAGCAACGATATATATATATATATATATATATATATATATATATATATATATATATATATATATATATATATATATATATATATATGTATGTGTGTGTGTGTGTGTGTGTGTGTGTTTAAATTTTACATTATCAAGTCCTTTATTATCATATATATAATGAAAATATATAATGAAACTTTTACTTTGTGGCTTTCTTACTGTGGAAATGCAAATGCAAATAAAAGTTTGTCATTGATGGAAGTCTGCTGAGTGCAATTGCCATCCAGAATAGTGTCTAGTATTTGTCTAGTATTGGTAAAACAAGATGGTTGGACTAGTGATGTAATCTGGGACCTTAAGCTTTAAGAATGTGTACACACAGTACTGTATGAAATACAGTAAAATACAGAAACCAGTGATTCATAAATCTACTTTGAACTGTATTTTAACAAAAACAGTATGAAGACAAAATATGTAATGTTTTATCTTATCAACTTTACTGTTTTTTTTTTTTTGTAAACATAAGCTTATTCTGAAAGTGATGCCTGCAACGTATCAAAAAATCTGAGACAGGGCAGTTTAAGACTAGGAACACTGTAAAATGCTCAAAAACCATCTTACATCTTAAACACATCTTTTTTATGTGTTTTGAAAGGCATGGTCTTTTATGAGACTTGCCACTTTGCCAACAAATTAAACAGTTTCAATCGACCCCTCAAATTACACTGTATTAAAAACCAGCATGCTTCAGTGATGGATACCACCACATAGGATCACTATTACTGCATCCACATATACACATACTCTGCCTAGTGGAAGTCATATGTCAACAACATCCAGAAATGCTGACTTCTCTGAACTCAAGCTACTCTGAAATGAACTGATTCTAAGTGGAAATGAGTATTGTGTGGTCTGTTGAGTCAGCCTTTCAGGCTGTTCATGGAAATGATGAACATTGTGGTTTTTGTGCCAAAGAAGAAAAGGACCATCCAGATTTCTACCAGCATGAAGTTCAAAAGTCAGGGTCTGGGTATCTGGGGAGGGTATTAGTGGGAAACTTCGGTGAAAGCTCCATTAATGCTGAACAATTTTTGGTGCTGCCTTTTAGACTCTGTCTTTTTCAGCAATGCTTAATATTTAAACACTACAGTACCAAGCCACATTCTACATGTGTTGCAAGAGCATGCCCATGGAATCAGAGAGTGCTGGTGCTAGACTGAACTACCTGCAGTCCAGAACTGTAAGCTCAAAATACAACAACAAACCTACTGTATGTTTGCACAGCTGATAAACTGTATAACTAAAGAACAACAAAAAATTCCACTGTCAAAACTGGATCAGTTTGTGTTTTCAAATGATTATCAAAGCTATTGAAAGGAAAGATCATGTAGCGCAGCGGAAACACGTTTCTGTCCCATTTTTTTTGGAAAAAGTTGTTGGCATCAAATTTGGAATGTTTTTGGACTGTATTTACAAGAAACTATGATTTTCATAAGGTAAAATGTCACACTATGTTTTTGTACAATTTTTAATGGAATACAGGTCAAACTGAATTTACTAATCACTGTCTTATGTTTTTCTTAGCATTTCACATACTGTCTCAACTTTTTTGGAATTGGGTTTCTACAATAAATACAAATAACATTAATAGAATAACTAGTGATTTACATATCTCAGTAAACCGAGTTTGGCTAATCAGTACTTCATTATGTTAACTCAAGTGTGCTGCTGGGGGAATTTAACAAACTATGCAATGACTGGGGTTGACATGGAGAAACCTGGAACCAAACCTGTACTTTAAACCAGCTTACAAGACATCAACTACTTTTTTTGAAAATTGAAAATTCTTGCTCCTTTTTATTGTGCTATGTTTATTTGCATTTATTCTAATGATATGAGGCAGCTCCATTCAAGAGTTTGTCTGCAGTTCAGTTCAGACTATCAAACCTTATATCAAGTTCAAACTATCAGTTCTGCTAGACTGATTGATGTGTCAGTTTGAACTGAGTTTGGGACTGTATCTACAGCTGAACTTGCAGATCTTAAATCTGCGGATTACTTGGACAGGTTTTACACTTTGAATGCACTGGAACACAGTAAACTCTTTGTTGCACTGACCCCAGTTTACTCTGCCCTAAATTCTGAGTAGTGGACAGAGGAGTGTGTGAACCATGTCTTTGAGGACTGTATGGAGCTGTTTTGAAAAGTGTTATGTGGGTTCATACTGGGTATGAACTCACTAGGCATGTGCCAGTACATTGGGACATTGTTATATTGCAGTGCAAAACTGTGACAGTGTACGTATTGGAGATGTGACAGTGCATTGTGTGGAATGGAGATTCTACTAATTATGGCCACAAATTGAATAGCATTGTTTGAGCAATTGATGCGTATAGAGAACTAGATTGCTGATGACATCACTACATGCACAGTGAAGTGAAGCCACAAGTATCTGTACAAAAGTTTTATATTATGACTGATATAACCTAATCCAGGCTATCTCAGAGGGATGGACATAGCTTTTCAAATACACTGGTACCCAAACACAGAACTCATGTAGCTTATTTGGGTATCTGAAAAAGGCACATGCAGTTCGGAATAAATAAATGAATTGTGTAGTATGTTTTACTTATAGATAGATATTTAACAGCATGTAACCTAGAACTGCAGTGAATGGAAGAATGCACATAACTTAAGTCTGCAGTCATAAATTATGTGTATGTAACATAACATGTTAAACATACCATATGTAAGAATATGGTTTAGTTTAACTATCAGATTGCTTAGTTAGTTAACAGGCAAAAAGGCTTCTTCAGTAATATTCAGAGTAATTCTTCAGTAGGAACTCGTTACATGTCTGTCTTGCTTTAAATGTCTTTGTTTATGTGAAGCTAGCAAAAATAAAAGCACAGCTCAGTTATATTGGTACTAGCATAATACATCGGTTCCTATAGAGAAGCCAGCAAAATATGTTGTGTTTGACTAGCCTTCATTTTTAGAATTTTTTATGTTTAACTTTCAGCCATAATTATTGTTTTAATTTTGCTATCTGCTCACATTGGCACAACAGTATAACTGAATTGCTGCCCTCTTCAGGTTAAGTTGAAAATATAAACATTTATAAAATTGTCACTGATCTGAATTAGAGTTCAACAATTACTTGACATTATCGATGATGTCAACAATCAAAGTCATTTTTGTGACTTTTTTTGATTGTCGACATCATCGACAATGTCAAGTAATTGTCGAACCCTAATTCAGATGGAGAGCCTGAATTCAAGAGAGCATGCACTGCTGGAGTGGTGGCTTTAGTAGTGCTCCCTCTGGCTGCAATCGAGATATACAGTGTATATCAATTGATTGAACATAGTTTGCAGACAGTCAACACCAATTAAGAACTCACACCAGCATTCCACTCTAGCATCATTAGTAAGTTGCACAACAACATGATTATGGTCTTTTTTATCATTTGAGAATGGAAGAATGCCAAATTATGAAACCGGCATTATGAATAGGATCAAATTATTGTGGATCATTATATCCCTCCTCATTGGCTTTTATATGCATTATGTTCATAGGGTCCAGTTGGTGGTGTTATTGGACAGGGGCATTTTTGGCTTGGCTGTAAGTGGGCTGTAAGTGTGTGCGTGTGTATGTTTTTCTGTCCCTGGGAGATCGAGGTGCCTCTCTGTAGCCCATTGTGTGATTGGATGTTTGCGGTTTGTGTGTGTGTGTGTGTGTGTGAGTGTGAGTGTGTGTGTTTGGTAATAGCTGTTGGATGGTGCTGATGTGGAAGCCTGTGTATGATTTGGCAGCTTTCTGACCCACTGAAAAGATGGAAGGACAACAGAGAGTGGGGTAGATAGAAAAAGAATGAGTTACAATTGTACTGGGTTTATCTCTCTATATCTCTCTGCTTCTTGTTCTCTGATTCTTGCTAAATGTGCCCACCCTCTTTTTTCCCCATTTGTTTGTTCAAATGCCTCATTCCTCTGGGTCTGACGCCAAAGACCCTCCACCCAGCTCTGATTAGAATATGCTGTTGAGAATAAATGAGAGAGAGAGAGAAAGAGAGAGAGAGAGACAAGAGGAAAGTCAAATAATTGGGGGAAAATGGGGTAGAAAAGGAGAAATCTAGAGAGTTGGGAGCATAGAGAGAGAAAGAGTGAGGAATGAGGGAGTGTGTGTGGAACAGAGTTGGGGATGACAGTGTAAACAGGGTTTATTGGGAATTCTGGAGGGGTCAGTGTGAGCTGATTGGAGAGAGCAGGAGATGGAGGAGAGACAGCAACAGTAAACACACAGATTTAGGGAGTGAACTGGAAGGAGTGTGTGTGTGTGTGTGTGTGTGTGTGTGTGTGTGTGTGTGTGTGTGTGTGTGTGTGTGTGTGTGTGTGTGTGTGTGTGTGTGAGGGAGGAAGAGAGGGAGTCGCAGCTGTAGAGTGATATCATCTGAATTCTCTGCTGTTCTCACAGGCTACTTATATGCACAGAGAGAGGAGAGAATGTGTGTAAGAAGGAGAGTCAGACAGAGAGAGAGAGAGAGAGAGAGAGATAAGATGTTTATATTCTTGCTTTGCATTTATTAAACTATTAAACTTGTCCTAAAGCTGGTTCTTGTTATTCCCTAAAAAGTCTGTAAATGCTGAGGGCGCTGTGTGTGTCTGTGTGTGTTCTGATGTGGAGATCTGGTCTTAAACACACACTTGAAGCTATGTTCTTAGCTGCAGCCACAGTGCACCTCACTCCTCACTCACACTGCCCACGTCAAACTCACAGCTAACCAGGGAGACCTCTATAGACAGGACATCTATACTAGAGGTGGGTGATGTGATATATCAAATATAATATTGCGATACTTCTAGAAAATTCACGGTATGTGGTATGTCAGTATATTTATTTTTTCAGACATCTGATCAGTTTGAACAGAGAAAAAAGAACCAGTACTGCTACATTTTAAAGACACTGTTAAAACTGTGGATGCAGTTATTTTTATTCAGTATTTGGCGTACTGTGTTGCACTTTTTTTATAATGAAACTTACAGTTATTCAGTACTGACGATATGGATATGTTCAGAAAAGCATAATTCATCACAATAGCAATATATACTATCATAATGTCCTGCCATAATCAATTCATACCAATAATAATGCATACAGACATTCCATTAACACTATTTACACTATTACTACTACTACTACTATTTAGAAAATTCTACTTCTACTACAGTTAATATTATTATTAATTAATTAATATTACCACTAATACCATGGTTAATGCTATAACTACTAATAATACTACTTGTTTTAATACTATTTATACTACTAAGACTAGGACTACTTCCCCTATTGTTAATAATACTATTAGTATTATTACTCCTACTAATACTACTACTAATAATGTTAATACCATAACCGCTGATGCTGCCAGTTTTAACACTACTAGTAATACTACTTCTTCTATTAATAGCACTCTTGTTAAATGTTTTACAATTACTACTACTACTCCACTACATCTACTACAATTAGTACTACTGTCTGTGGAGATTTCCGCACACAGACTACTCATACTAATAATAAGATGCATATTTTCAGGGATATTTCTACTGTAGTGATAAGCTAGATATATATCTCCTGCTTTCCAGGTTTCCCCTGGTTTCCCTCTCTCAGAGAGAATGTGCTCCCATCCTGTGCTGTTCTTTCTCTCATTGCTGAGTTCCCTCGCTCCCTCTGGCACAGTTTATTTAGAGATGGAGATAGCAGGGAAGCGGCTTTAGACGGAAGAGATTCCACCGTCTGCAGACCCAGCCATCGCTGACAGACCGCACAGAGAGAGAGAGAGGGAAGGACAGAGAGAAGAAATGAGAGAGAGAGAGGGGGTGGGGAGAGATGGATAGAGAACGAAGTGAAATTGAACAGGGAAAGTGTGTAGATCTCTCATCTCTTTCACCAACAGCCCCCCTCTCTTTCTGTCACTGTCTCCATCATAATCTCTCAAAGATAACTCTAACAGAGTGGAAGAGAGAGGGCGGGTGGGAATTCTCTGTCCCCCTCACTCCCTCGCACTTTCTCTCTCTCTGCCCGCTCTCTCTAAATTTCTGTCTAAGCTTCTCTCTCTATCTCTCTCCCCCTCCGTATTTCTCCGTATTTCTCTCTGATGCTCTTCTGCTGTCTCTTTCTCTCTCTGTATCTTTCCCTCTTTTTCACACTTTCCTTTTTTTCTTTCTGATTTTTGCATTTCTCACTGTGTGCGTGCGTGCGTGCGTGCGTGCGTGCGTGCGTGCGTGCGTGCGTGTGTGTGTGTGTGTAAAATAGGAAAAACTTAGTTTTATTAAATCACCAATCATCTGATTTCATTTCATTGTGGGAAATTTCTCTCACCCTCTCTCTCGCTAACAGCTGGGTCATCTCACTGTTATCAGATGACACTAATGAAAGGGAAGAGAGAGACAGACTGAGAGAATGAGAGAGAGAGAGACAGAGACAGAAAGTGGTAGATGGAGAGATTTGACTCAAGCACTTTTTATTTGTGTGCTAGTGTTTATCTGTCCCTCTGTGCTCAGTTGCACCACCTCTTCCACCAGCCCCAGCAGATTCGGTTATTAGATTGGTATATAATGGATAACAGAGGACCTAGTTGAGATAAGTGTGTGTGTGTGTGTGTGTGTGTGTGTGTGTGTGTGTGTGTGTGTGTGTGTGTGTGTGTGTGTGTGTGCGCGATTGGGCCTTGAGGGTTTCACTCAGTTCAGCAGGAGGGCAGAAGGAAAAGCAAAAACAAGCTTTCTGAAACTCTTTCTCTGTCTGAAATTCTGCTTAATTATCTGATATCCTCCTCAGTTCAGTTCAGGTCAGGCTGAATTAGTGCTTTTACATAAATGGTACATGGTACAGGATAAATTGAATGATAATA
Organism: Pygocentrus nattereri; assembly: GCF_015220715.1. Lineage (NCBI taxonomy): Eukaryota > Metazoa > Chordata > Actinopteri > Characiformes > Serrasalmidae > Pygocentrus > Pygocentrus nattereri. Next base: position 28,515,859 of record NC_051213.1, read on the forward strand.
AAGGTTAAAATTAAAGTGTTTGATGTAACATGTAAACATTGTTAAAATGTTGAAATGTATTGTTACCCCAGTCCACACAGTCCTAAGTATTGACACATAAACCAATGAGTTTACATATATACATTTATTCCACTAACAGCAGCTCAGTCCTGAACTTACAGTGAAGTTATAAGTTTCAGCCCAGACTACTTTCTGAGTACAGAACAGCTAATCAGAACAGAGATGAACATGAGCATATATCAGTCTTAAAGGCACAAGAACAGGAGAGGTTGGAAAATGGTGGTGTGAAAATGAATTATGACTGTTTTTGCTACATTAAACCAAACAAATGTAATAAGTGGACTTTAGAAGAAATTATAAAATATTAGAAAAATTTTAAATATGGACCCTTTAATTAAAGATGAATAATAAATAGGGCTGTCAAACAAATTAAATAATTATTCACAGTGAATTGCATTATTTAAGCAGTGTACTGGTCCCCATTTTTAAGAACAAGGGTGATGTGCAGAGCTGCTGTAACTACAGAGGTATAAAGTTGATGAGCCACACCATGAAGGTATGGGAAAGAGTTGTTGAAGCAAGGCTAAGGCGAGAGGTCCAGATCAGTGAGCAGCAATTTGGTTTCATGCCCAGAAAGAGTAGCACAGATGCAATTTTTGCGTTGAGAGTGTTGGTAGAGAAGTACAGAGAAGGTCAGAAGGAGCTGCATTGTGTCTTTGTGGATCTAGAGAAGGCATATGATAGGGTGCCAAGACAGGAACTGTGGTACTATATGAGGAAGTCATGTGTAGCTGAAAAGTATGTTAGGGTGGTGCAGGACATGTATGAGGATAGTGAGACAGTGGTGAGGTGTGCAGTTGGAGTGACAAATGGTCTCAAGGTGAAGGTAGGGTTACATCAGGGATCAGCTTTGAGCCCCTTCTTGTTTGCAATGGTGAGGGAAAGGTTGACAGATGAGGTCAGGCAGGAGGCTCCATGGACCATGATGTTTGCAGATGACATTGTAATCTGTGGTGAGAGTAGAGAGCAGGTGGAAGAGAATCTGGAGAGGTGGAGGTTTGCACTAAAGAGGAGAGGAATGAAGGTCAGTAGAGACAAGACGCAATACATGTGTGTGAATGAGAGGGAGGCAGGTGGAAAGGTGAAGATGCAAGGAGTAGAGGTCGTAAAGGTGGATGACTTCAAATATCTTGGGTCAACCATCCAGAGCAATGGACAGTGTAGAAAAGAGGTGAAGAAGAGGGTGCAGGCAGGATGGAGTGGGTGGAGACAGGTGTCAGGGCTGATGTGTGACAGAAGGATAGCAGCAAGGTTTGGAAGGTTTACAAGACAGTAGTGCGTCCTGCTATGATGTATGGTTTGGAGACTGTGGCTCTGTCTAAAAGACAGGAGGCTGAGCTGGAGGTGGCGGAGATGAAGATGCTGAGATTTTTGTTGGGAGTGACAAGGATGGACAAGATTAGAAATGAGCAGATCAGAGGGACAGTGAAGGTGGAGCAGTTTGGAGATAAAGCCAGAGAGGCCAGGTTGAGATGGTTTGGACATGTGTTGAGGAGGAATAGTGGATATATTGGTCAAAGAATGTTGGAGTTGGAGCTGCTGGGCAGAAGGAGAAGAGGTAGACCTCAGAGAAGGTTTATGGATGTAGTGAAGGTGGACATGGAGATGGTTGGTGTAAAAGTAGAGGAGGCAGTGGCTAGGGCAAGATGGAGGCAGATGATCCGCTGTGGTGACCCCTAAAGGGAGCAGCCGAAAGAAGAAGAAGAAGAAGAATTGCATTATTTTACACCATAAATTGCGATAAATCTTATTTGTCTCTTTTGACCAAAATTCACTTAGAAGGTTTTTTTTCCATTTAAAATCAGTGCATTTCATTATAGCTATATTAAAAGACAGTGAGCTTCATGAACATGTATTTCGTTCAGTAATTTAATTCAACCTCAGCATAAAATCATACATAAAACAACATGAAAATAAGAAACACAGTTTTCAATATTAATCACTGACGTTCAAGGAACAGAGCAACAGCACATGCATGTTCCAGCTCCTCTGGGATTGTAGCCTTTCGCTCTCACACAACTGTCTTGCATCTTGTTGGGGGCAAACTGAAGCTTTCCACTTTTTTGCAGTTATGATATGTCTTCTACGATACGACTTCTGATCCACATCTCCAGTGAGCACTGTCTAGCATAGTCTGCTGAAGGGGTCCTCCAGTGCTAACATTACTGATGTTACTGATTTTGTCAGCATCAGTGCTGTTGGTGTGTTTTGCTTGTAAATTATACCGCAGACTTGCTTTGATGATAAACAAGGTCATGGCATTGCAGTGCATGGGAAATTGTTTGGTTTTATCAAATCAGCCATCAGTGGGTCAGTGATTGTATAAAGAATAACAGAAGTCTTCCATTCAACAGCTCTACTGTAGCTCTAACAACCATACACTGTACACTGAATCATAGCAACAGCATGTGAGCAGCTGGGCTCAGACCAGAAAATGCAATAATGTTAAAATGCATTAGAAAATGTATCACATTAAAGTGTTATTAACATGTTAACATTGACACCACTAGTAAAAATACAGTATAATGTAAACATGAAAACTGAATTGTACATTCAGGATTGCAGTATTCCAACTGCAAGAGGAAAAAGGAAGAACATCAAAATGCTGTGAAATGGTTTAAAATTTATGACAGTGTTCCTCAGCCTTTTCGCAATCAATGTCATATATCTCAGTATCCATGTATTATCACTGAAATGGCTTAAAAGTGATTTTTCAATCAGATGAAACAATTTTTACTAAACAGCCTTTGGTAATGGAATGAGAGGCAATGTTTACTATGATAAGAATTAAAATATTAACTGATAATCTGAAAAATCAATTTCTGCTTAGGTCTGTGTTCCACATAAAAAGAGAACACTTACCCACCCAGTTTCAGTAAATCTACGTATTAAGCAGGAACTCATATAAAATATTAAACCAGTAGAGAAGTTACACAATGATGATTTCTTGATTTTCCCCGTGTTTCCCTCTCTCTCTTCTCTCACTCTCTCAGTGAGTGTGGAGCAGCAGTGTGAGTTGACGTGCCGGCCGGTTGGATATCGTTTCTATGTGCGTCAGGCGGAGAGAGTGCGAGATGGGACGCCATGCGCCAACAACACTCCCAATGATGTGTGTGTGGAGGGGCACTGCTTGGTGAGAACACACACCTAAAACACACACATGCAACAAACTGACTGATAGAATGAAAATAACAACTATTTTTCTAAGAAGTAGAAAATAACAGCTGTTTGAAATATTGCAGTTACTAAAATTGTGACATGTAGATCCTTTTGGGCCCAATGTCAATAAGAAGTCATGTCCCCAAAAGTATAAGATGCATTTGTTAAGATTCTTATAACAGGACTAACACCTTTAGAACGCAGCACTGAGTAACGTTTATGGATTTAAGCTCGCGCTGTGTTTATCTTCGTTGGTTCTCCTGTCTTTGGTAGCTTGCAGTTACTGAGAAACCAAAAACAGAAAAGTGAATTCTTAACACTTAAAGGTCAGGGCATAATTACAAAGCATGATAAATGTCATATTATTATCATTTTTATTATCATTTATCATTCTGTACACAGCTTGTTAAGGTAATATGACCTATCTGGGTAGCTGATGAGCAGATTATGTTTATCATGTCATTTCCATCTCTCTGTAAATAAGCTAAGCACACTAACCATGTGACTCACCAGACAAAGCATTTTACAGTGAATGTAGAATGTAGTGAATATTATTTTGGTGTTTAAACAGGGGCACAGAGAGGCAGATATAAGGATTGTTTAACTACAACTGATAAAAAAAAAGAAAAAGATCTGGGGCCGGCTTCACAAGAGCTTTCTTAAGAAAAAAAACTTGAGAAGGTTCTTAAGACAAACACTAAGAAGTTCATTATTTTCTTAAATACAATTCTCAAAAAAGAAAAAAAAAGTTTCTTTCAAGATGATCTTAATTATTTTCTTAAGAAATGTTTCATTGTTTTCTTATACATGCTGCATTGCATTTTACCCCATACCATACATACATTCAGAATTTGTATTAACTGTTATTAAGTTTAATCTGGCCAGAGGATAAAAATAAAGGGAAAAGGATCAAAGATCAAAAGCATTTAAACAAATTAGCAAACAAGAACTAGAGGAGATGGTGGGAGAAATAGCCAACAGCAAAAAAATACTCTTGGAAAAATATAATTGTGGGGTGACGGATGAGGATGGGCAGGAGGAGCAGAGACAGTGTCCGTGATACATGTAGACACTGGCCTTGTCAACTCTTACTACATAAGACAAGTATGAAGCTGTCGTAAGGTTGAGAAAACATAATATTTTTAGAATACCTCATGTTCTTAGAATTATTCTTAAGAAAGTAGTTTAGAGAAGAAAACGATCATTTTTAAGAAGCTATTTGAAACTTTTTTTTTTAAGAATGAAGTTAAATTTGTTTCTTAAGACACTTTTCTGAAGGTGGCCCCTGAACTTTAACACAACTTGAATATAGTAAAGACCCATGTGTGCTTGTTTTACAGTGCAGTTTGTATTTTTATGTTTTATTCAGGTCTTATTCAGATCCTTTCAAAATCCACAGTAGTCGTGCATGCATTGTTTATGTTTTTATCAAAGCAAGCCTAATTGCTTTCCTTTGCCAGCTGCTGGATGCTTTTGGGATGTCTTGATAAAACATAAGCAGGGTCCAGTTTACTAAAAGGATCTTAGTGTTACGATTATCTAAACTAGTAGAGAGAGTGTTCGGTGTGATGCTCACTCCACCATTTAAGAATCATCTTTGTGCTGAGACCCTTTCGTCAAGCCCAGCCCATGTTGAGGCACAAAGTGTAGCCGTTTCTGTGCCCAAAGGCAGTCTATTATTGTTTTTAAACTTAAAATGTAATACTGTCCCTCTGCTTGAATATACATTTGTTTTTTATTCATTATTATATCTCCCATTTGGTGTGTATTAGTGTTGTGACTGCAGGCATGTCACAATTGGTTACTGCACCAAACATCAGCAATGTGATTGGACACCACTTAATATCGTTGCATAAAGATCATCTAGAAGGAGAGAGAACAAAGAAATCAGGGTTTGCATACACACATAGACACATAAGAGGTTGAATGTGTCACTTGTGTATGTTGTCACCACATTATAGCACACTATGACACATTCTGTTTAATGTAACAATTTTAAAAGAAAAAGTGCTAATCATTTTGCATGTCATCAACATTCACATCATGTAACTACTCCATGATTACACTACACTACTCTGTGATTGATAATGTTGTTGTCTCTTCCTCTTCATGTCTCTCTCTCTCTCTCTCTCTCTCTCTCTCTCTCTCTCAGAGTGAAGGGTGTGATGGTGTGTTGGGCTCAGGTTTGGTGCGTGACCGGTGTGGTGTGTGTGGAGGTGGTGATGGGTCGTGTGAACGGGTCACTGGGAGATTTGAGAATAGCAGCGTTCCCCTCGGTTACCACAAGATCCTGGACATACCTCCCGGAGCTACGGCCATCAACATCACTGAGAGACACAGCAGCCCCAACTACCTGGGTATGAAGCATGTGTGTATTGGCATGGCTTCACTTGTTTCCAGGCTGACTGAAGCAGCTGGCGTATGTTGCGTTTGCTGTTAGATCTGAGAGGGGTCTCTAAACCCTCCAGCATCAATCAGCAAGAATGAAAAACAGAATACTATCAGAGTGAGCAAACAAAGAAGCAGTGTGTGTGTATGTTTGAGCCCTCTTTGAATTCAGCACGCCAACACCCCCTGTGAGTCAATTTGCCCCCCTAAAGTCTAAATGTTCTGAACATTGAGGGTCCACACAGTGCTTGATGCACCTCTGACCAAGGGGGCTGTAGGATGACCAAGCCTCAGTAGTACATAGACACCATTTATCACTTACCAACACATTTACATTTATCCAGAGCAATTTGCAGTGAAGTTAGATAAACAGTGTTAGGAATTCTGCTCAAGGACTTGTAATTCTGTATTTTTAAAGTATATTTGAAACAAAATATAGTCTAATATTATAAAAAAAAACTTTTTTTGCATAGAGGTTTGTGTATTTGGCCCTCAGCCCATCACAAACACTGCACTTTGGCTCCTCAAGACAAAAAGCTGGTTTAAATGGTTTATGTTCAGCAGTTCAGTTCCAGCGCTACAGTTCAGTCTAATTCAGTGCAGTACAGAAGAAATGTGAGAGTGTCTGTGTGTGCCAGACTGTGAATGTTTGAGCGTGCATTTCTTTAACTGTGTTTAGGTGTGTGCCAGTGTGCGTATGGTCCTGCGTGTGTGCTTGTTACCTTGTCCTTGACAGTCGTGTGCTCTAGACTAAACACTTAAAGTAAATTAAACATCCTTTTTCAAGACTTCCTGTCTGTCTGCCTCTCTCTCTCTCTCTCTCTCTCTCTGTCTCTCTCTCTCTCTCTCTCTGTCTCTCTCTCTTTCTCTCTCTCTTTACCACTGTTCAGACAGGTTGTTTACAAGATGTAATGTTTATGACCAGTTTGCACAGGTTCAGAAATCTCAAATACAAATGACAGAGATGGGAGAGGTCACCTGTTTTACTCATTAGCTTTGCTCCAGAAAAGATAAGAAGGCAAAACATGCTGGAATCTTAGCTGATGCAGGAGCAGACATTTGGCAAAAATGACTGACATATCATAATCAGATGGGACTAAAATCACAGAGAAATTCCAGTAAAAATAACATTACCCTGCTTCTTCTTGTAAAACTTCTCATCTGAGGAATATGAAATGTCTGTGAGAAATATGAATGTATTTTGAAATGTAACTGAATGTGTGTGTGTGTTGTTCAGCACTACGCAGTGGCACAGGTCACTCTGTGGTGAATGGCCGCTGGGCTGTGGATCCTCCTGGTAAATATGAGGCCGGAGGGACAACATTTGTGTACAGCCGACCTAGAGGAGACGAGAAAGGAGAAACACTGACCGCAGCTGGACCAACAACTACCCTGCTGCAGCTATACGTAATAATATACACTACACACAGCTACACTACTGCAGCTATACATAATATACACTACACACAACTACACTACTGCAGCTATACATAATATACACTACACACAACTACACTACTGCAGCTATACATAATATACACTACACACAACTACACTACTGCAGCTATACATAATATACCCTACACACAACTACACTAATGCAGCTATACATAATATACACTACACACAACTACACTAATGCAGCTATACATAAGATACACTACACACAACTACACTACTGCAGCTATACATAATATACACTGTACACAACTACACTACTGCAGCTATACATAATATACACTACACACAACTACACTACTGCAGCTATACATAATATACACTACACACAACTACACTACTGCAGCTATACATAATATACCCTACACACAACTACACTACTGCAGCTATACATCATAATATACACTACACACATCTAGTCTACTGCAGCTATACATAATATACACTGTACACAACTACACTACTGCAGCTATACATAATATACACTACACACAACTACACTACTGCAGCTATACATAATATACACTACACACAACTACACTACTGCAGCTATACATAATATACACTGCACATAACTACACTACTGCAGCTATACATAAGATACACTACATACAACTACACTACTGCAGCTATACATAAGATACACTACATACAACTACACTACTGCAGCTATACATAATATACACTGCACATAACTACACTACTGCAGCTATACATAATATACACTGTACACAACTACACTACTGCAGCTATACATAATATACACTGCACATAACTACACTACTGCAGCTATACATAATATACACTACACATAACTACACTACTGCAGCTATACATAATATACACTGCACATAACTACACTACTGCAGCTATACATAATATACACTACACACAACTACACTACTGCAGCTATACATAATATACACTGCACATAACTACACTACTGCAGCTATACATAATATACACTGCACATAACTACACTACTGCAACTATACATCATATTATACACTACACACAACTACACTACTGCAGCTATACATAATATACACTAAACACAACTACACTACTGCAGCTATACATCATAGTATACACTACACACATCTAGTCTACTGCAGCTGTACATAATAACATGCATTATACACAACTATATTACTGCAGCTATACATAATATACACTGTACACAACTACACTACTGCAGCTATACATAATATACACTGCACATAACTACACTACTGCAGCTATACATAATATACACTGCACATAACTACACTACTGCAGCTATACATAATATACACTACACACAACTACACTACTGCAGCTATACATAAGATACACTACATACAACTACACTACTGCAGCTATACATAATATACACTGCACATAACTACACTACTGCAGCTATACATAATATACACTGCACATAACTACACTACTGCAACTATACATCATAGTATACACTACACACAACTACACTACTGCAGCTATACATAATATACACTAAACACAACTACACTACTGCAGCTATACATCATAGTATACACTACACACATCTAGTCTACTGCAGCTGTACATAATAACATGCACTATACACAACTACATTACTGCAGCTGTACATAATAACATACACTATACACAACTACACTACTACAGCTATACATAATGTACACTACACGCAACTACACTACTGCAGCTATACATAATAACATACACTACACACAACTACACTACTGCCACTATACATAATAACATACACTACACACAACTACACTACTGCCACTATACATAATAACATACACTACACACAACTACACTACTGCCACTATACATAATAACATACACTACACACAACTGCACTACTGCAGCTATACATAATAACATACACTGCACACAACTACACTACTGCCACTATACATAATAACATACACTACACACAACTACACTACTGCCACTATACATAATAACATACACTACACACAACTGCACTACTGCAGCTATACATAATAACATACACTACACACAACTACACTACTGCCGCTATACATAATAACATACACTACACACAACTACACTACTGCCGCTATACATAATAACATACACTTCACACAACTACACTACTGCCACTATACATAATAACATACACTACACACAACTACACTACTGCAGCTATACATAATAACATACACTACACACAACTACACTACTGCAGCTATACATAATAACATACACTACACACAACTACACTACTGCCACTATACATAATAACATACACTACACACAACTACACTACTACAGCTATACATAATGTACACTACACACAACTACACTACTGCAGCTATACATAATAACATACACTACACACAACTACACTACTGCCGCTATACATAATAACATACACTACACACAACTACACTACTGCCGCTATACATAATAACATACACTTCACACAACTACACTACTGCCACTATACATAATAACATACACTACACACAACTACACTACTGCAGCTATACATAATAACATACACTACACACAACTACACTACTGCAGCTATACATAATAACATACACTACACACAACTACACTACTTCCGCTATACATAATAACATACACTTCACACAACTACACTACTGCCACTATACATAATAACATACACTACACACAACTACACTACTGCCGCTATACATAATAACATACACTTCACACAACTACACTACTGCCACTATACATAATAACATACACTACACACAACTACACTACTGCAGCTATACATAATAACATACACTACACACAACTACACTACTGCAGCTATACATAATAACATACACTACACACAACTACACTACTGCCACTATACATAATAACATACACTACACACAACTACACTACTACAGCTATACATAATGTACACTACACACAACTACACTACTGCAGCTATACATAATAACATACACTTCACACAACTGCACTACTGCCACTATACATAATAACATACACTACACACAACTACACTACTGCCACTATACATAATAACATACACTACACACAACTGCACTACTGCAGCTATACATAATAACATACACTACACACAACTACACTACTGCCGCTATACATAATAACATACACTACACACAACTACACTACTGCCGCTATACATAATAACATACACTACACACAACTACACTACTGCCGCTACACATAATAACGTACACTACACACAACTACACTACTGCCGCTATACATAATATACACTACACACAACTACACTACTGCCGCTATACATAATATACACTACACACAACTACACTACTGCCGCTATACATAATAACATACACTACACACAACTACACTACTGCCGCTATACATAATAACATACACTACACACAACTACACTACTGCCGCTACACATAATAACGTACACTACACACAACTACACTACTGCCGCTATACATAATATACACTACACACAACTACACTACTGCCGCTATACATAATATACACTACACACAACTACACTACTGCCGCTATACATAATAACATACACTACACACAACTACACTACTGCCGCTAGACATAATGTACACTACACACTATTACACTATTGTAGCTGTACTTAACATACAGTTGTTTAAAGAATAATAATTCCATAATAGTTTCACCTGCAGTGTATGTCTGTTTTTGTAGGTCATCTGTTTAATAACAGTAATGAATAACTAATTTGTGGTGGAATGTGTACACACTAATCTAGCTCCCTCTTCCTCTGTCTCACTTTCCCTCTCTTTATCTGTAGATCATTTTCCACAGACAGAATCCAGGTATAGATTATGAATACTACATACCAGTGAAGAAGGAAAAAGAAAAAGTGAGAGAATGGGATGGAGGGAGTGCATCTCTCCGAGAGATCAGTGAGTTTCTCCATTCACCTCTGTTTTCTCCTTCCTCCTCTCTCTCTCTCTCTCTCTCTTTCTGTCACCACACTCATCTGCTTTCAGTCATGTACTATATTTCTCATTTAATCTCTGTCTCTGTCTCTCAGTTTGTCTGTCTTTCTTCTCTCTTTCTCTGTTTCTGTCTGTTTACTGAATCAATATTTCTCTCTGCGTGTGTTGGACATATTTCTTTTGCCCTGTCTCCTCTGATCTCATATTGGGCATCGCTGCACAAATGTTCCGATCATTTGGAACATGATTTAGATCCCTGATCCTACACACACACACACACACACACACACACACACACACAGGATTGCTGGCAGACTGAGGGCCTGAGTGTGTCTGTGTATGTGTGTGTATGTATGGGTGTGTCTGCTCTTGAGTTCAGTTTCCTCATGACTCCTGGCCCCTCTCTCTCTCTCGCTCTCTCTCTCTCTCTCTCTCTCTCTCTCTCAGTTCGGGTTCAGCTGAGCTTTTTTGGCATGAATGTACTAAAACACACTTGTCAAAACAGATAACACTATTTTTTTCATTATGTTTTTATTAAGTTGAGTTTAATTGAAAAAACTGCATATGGTTTGTACAATTTCCTGCGTTAATATGTGTACATGCTCTCTCTGTCTCTCAGGTGCTCTTGCGGTGGCTGTTGAAGACCCCGCCTCTTCTTCTGTCTCCTCCTCTTCCTCCACTTCTGTCAACACTGACAGGTGGACACTGGAAAGGCCCCGCCCAAGGAGCCCAGGGTCAAATCGTAACACTCGAATCCCTCCTCGGACCGACATCCCGCTGGACAACCAGCCTGTATTTGTGTGGAGGAGGGGCAGAATGACCGAGTGCTCTGTCTCCTGTGGGAAAGGTCAGCTCCTGTATGTCTGTGAGCGTGTTGTGTGTGTGTGTGTGTGTGTGTGTGTGTGTGTGTGTGTGTGTGTGTGTGTGTGTGTGTGTGTGTGTGTGTGTGAGTTTGCCTAGCCTCAGTATAGAGTGTCTGACAGTGTGGGGATGTGCCAATTTGATATGGATATTGTTGCTTAAACACTCAGTAGTGAGACATTTCAGGGAAGTGAAAATGTACTTTTCATCGTTTATGCAGATAATTGGAAACATGAATTATTGCAACATATGCAGCTCTTTTGAGGTACTGGGCTTGTTTCCTTATAATGGACATGCCAAACATCTCCGCGCTAGGCAAGAGCTTTTTTCCAAAAGTTGAAGTTTCAATTATGCAGTTATTATGCTGTTTTATTATGTGGTTTTGTGTCTGTCATGCAGGTCTGTTTCAGATTAGGTTTATTTGATTGTGGTGTGTGATGTATTGTGTTTTCTGCTTCCCTCTTGTGGCAGAAATACAGCAGTACAACTCAGGACTAATTATATCTACCTGTGTGTGTGTGTGTGTGTGTGTGTGTGTGTGTGTGTGTGTGGGTGTGGGTGTGTGTGTATAGGTTCTCAGTACAGGGAGATTGTGTGTGTGAACAGACACACAGATCAGGAGGTCCATGAGAGACGATGTGACTCAGCAGCAAAGCCGCTCCCAGAGGAGGACCCATGCAATGTCCATCCATGCCCACCATTGTAAGACACATTTGCATGTTTGTGTGTGTACATCTGTGTATCCCCATGTGTGTGAATCAACATAGATAGGCTTCCCAACTGAGTTTCAACAAAAAAAGAAGTCATACTATTAAATATGTAAAGCACAAAAAAGCAGTTGCCACTGCCACTGTGTCAGTGCTTACTGAAGTAATAACTGGTTTTTTTTCTTGAGGCTTATGCTTCCTCTGCTAAAAAACTGTATTTTTATTGGCCAGATTGGTTGAAGAGCAGTTTTTGCTCCAGTGAGCCACTAAGACTCTTCGCAGAGGTCTTGGATGGAGCTCTGTCACTCTGGAGAACACAGTTCCACTGACCTGCAACCCAGTGCTGGAGGGCTTTTTAACCCTCTGATGTGTGCCATTGAGAATGGGGAATGCTTGGCTTAGGCTCATGTGCAGCTGCTCCCATTCAATTTGCAGTGCTTTTCTATGGAGATGATACCAGTTATGGGTGTGCAATTCAGTGCCTCTGTCAGTAATAGGTGCACCTTAAAGGAGCTGAACTCATTCATTAGGAGGGGTGTTGGGATACTTTTGGACATGTAATATTGACATGGCTGAATTTGTTCATAACTAGGGGTGTTTTGATACTTTCGGGCATGTTGTATATGTACGTAGTACATATGGAGCATCATGTCCTGAGACTGTACAAAAACAAGCTTGCCTGTGTCTGTGTCCATTTGAGGGGTGAATCAGATACTCCAGTCTTGACAAGACATTTAAATTTAAATTATATTAAATTATACTTTTTTGTGATTTTCCCTGTTTGTGTGTCTGTGTAGTTGGGAGGTGGGCTCTTGGTCTGATTGCAGTGTGTCGTGTGGTTGGGGTCTGCAGCAGAGGCAGCTACAGTGCAGACAGAGTTTTGGAAACCGCTCCACCATGGTCCACCCTCAGCGCTGCGCTGGACTTACAAGGCCAAACTCCACTCAGCCCTGCCAGATCCGTGTCTGCTCACACTGGGAAATTAGCTCTGACTGGAGTGCTGTGAGTAAAACACACCATTACATGGGAGCCAGAGGGTGTGTGTGTGTGTGTGTGTGTGTGTGTGTGTGTGTGTGTGTGTGTGTGTGTGTGTGTGTGTGTGTGTGTGTACGTGTGTGTACGTGTGTGTGTGTTTGCATGCTTTTACATTTCTGGGTGAATGAACAAATGTGTGTATGCTTGTATGTGCATGTGTTCGTTTTACATGTGGAGTACAGGACTTTCCAAAAGTCAGAGACCACCCTTCATTCATTTAATTTTCTATCAAAATCGACAGTTAAGTATAATAAAGAAAAATCAGCAGTTCAAGAAGTTATTCAAAGATTAAACTGGTAAATCAAGCTCCACTCTTGCTTCAGATCTAAAAAAAAACTGCAGGTGTTTCAGTTGTGTATGTGCACATACATATATGTTTGTTGTGTGTTTGACATGTAGACTACATTACTTGTGTGTTTATATGTGCATGCATATGTGTGTGTTTGACCTAAAGTGTGTGGATACACATGTGTGTGTGTTTTAAGGGTATTTTACATACATCCATAAGTTTGTGTGTGAGTGTGGAAATTTTACACGGGTGTTCCTCTGGCAGTGCTCAGTGGACTGTGGTGTGGGGAAGAGAACGCGCAGTGTCCGCTGTGTCAGTGACTATGGCAATGAGGTGAATGAAGGGGAGTGTAATGCAAGGCTCCGCCCACAGGGGAGTGAGGACTGTCACATGGGGCCATGTGTCACTAACTGGTACTTCACCGACTGGACCAACACTGTAAGTACTGACCAGCAGACTTCCAGTACTGCAGGCAATCTACTTACTTCATAACACAGTTATTTAATATTATTTTCTGACATTTGTACGTTCACACACAGCATAGTGGGTGTCCAGATGTTATTTGATCAGTGGATCATGTACAACACAGTAATGACACTGACATCTGATCCGCCATCCAAAAATATTCAGAAAATAGTGTATCTGTTGTTAGTAAGTAGACACTGATGAACAGTCAGAAAAAGAGGTTAGGTTCACACACTGCAAATGAACTCTTAAAGGTACAGTGGTCCTTACAGTCCCATTGTCAGTCATAAATTAGTTTTAAAGGTTAACTACATTTGCTTTACCAGGAGAAAGTTACATAGTTTTGTCTTTTCATAACTTTTTAAGTAACAATATATATTAACTCTTTATCAGGTTCTTATACGCTTCTATAACCTAAGAATAGGCCAAAGTTGAGGGTTAGAGGATCGTTAACACAAACTGTGCAGATGAGCTATAGCCCCTAGCTGTATACCAAAAGGTGTAACTACAAAAGTACCACCAAAGGGCATAATGACTGGATATAAATATTTAGAGGTTCTCATGTAGGTGTGTGTGTGTGTGTGTGTGTGTGTGTGTGTGTGTGTGTGTGTGTGTGTGTGTGTGTGTGTGTGTGTGTGTGTGTCGCAGTGCTCTGCAGCGTGTGGTCCAGGTGTCCAGCGGAGAGAGGTGGTGTGTCTAACGAGAGGAGGAGGGCATGGAGGGGACAGTGGAGGGGAGTGTGTGGGGGAAAAACCTGCAGATATGAAGGCCTGTAATGGTGGACCCTGCAAACCAACAGCACTGTGGTACACCGGACCCTGGGGACAGGTGAGACAGAGTGTGTATGTTAGCCCAACATAAGGGGGCGAAACTATTGATGCATTATAATATCACAACATGTTGAGTTTAAAAACAGTATTTAAATGGTATAACAGCATAAGGCCCAAGTTTCAATATGTTATTAACATGAATTAAGCCCAGTGGAAGACTAATAGATTAGCAAAATGCATTTCTGTACTACAAGATGGTGGCATTTATTTATGATGAGACAAAATTTTTGTCACTGGAGGTGTTGTAGGAGTAGTTGGGTTGCATAGTGGATAACAAGCTTGTCCGGCATACAGGAGGGCAAACAGGAATCAAAACCTCTTATTATAGCAAAAAAGTCACTTGATGAGACTAAAATTTCATTTCTCTGCCATTGTAAGCTGCTCCGGATAAAACGTTTGATAAAGGTGTATGGATAAAGACTGACTGTCTGATTTACAAATAAAAGTATATGCTACATATGTAAATGTAGGGACAGTTTTTGGAATGTCTACCTCACATTTTTGTTTTAATAGGAAAGATTGAAATGAGACAAACTGTGTAAATAAACTTGATTAGATAGGACAGAGTTTCCTTTCAGAGGAGTAATTAGAAAAAAGTATAAATCACAAAGTATTGCAGCATGCAACATTACAGCAAATACCACATGACAAATCTCTAAATATTGCAGTTCTGTCCTATCGTGATTGACACAACATGATACAACATGCATATGTGTGTGTGTGTGTTCTACAGTGTAGCTCTCCGTGTGGAAGTGGAATGCAGAGGAGAGATGTTATCTGTGTCCAGAAGCTGGGCAGTGATTTCACAGTGATGGATGCCAGCGAGTGCTCACATCTGGACAAACCTTCACCTGTTCAGACCTGTGAACTCCAGCCCTGCAGAGCACAGTGGTTCACTACAGAGTGGAGCGCGGTGAGAGAGCGAGAGAGATGCTTAAACATTCGCTATAGGTCCAAAAGTTTGTAGTCACTATTATCTTTATTAAGTTTCTTCTGAAATAACAAGAATTAACGGGCAGATTATATCCTATTTACTGCTGTAACAGACTCTAAAAGACTTTACACTTGATGTTAGAACATTGCTGTGAGGATTTGATTCAATTCAGTTACAGGAGTACTTGTGAGGTCAGGTACTGATGTTGGATGATTAATACTGGATCATAAGCTCCACTCCAGCTCGTCCTATAATGTAATGGATGGTGCTCCATCACTTCAGAGAATATAGTTGCACTGCTCCACAGTTCAATGCTGGGGCCCCTCTAATTGAGACTCAAGTGCAGCTGCGCCAGGATCTGTTTTATTGATGTTGCTTTTCTATGGAGATTATACAAGCTGTGTGTACATAGTTAAACATCTGTGTCAGGAAAGGGTACACCATATAGTAACTGAATTCAGTACATTTAAGGTGTCTTATCTTTTCTTATCATTTCCTCTTCATTAATATTGTCAAGCATTATATGCATTGCTTTGGCAACAATTGTCAGTTACAATTCCTGCCATAAAGTATTTGGAATTTCTATTTGTTAGAGACAAACAGAGAGAGAGAGACAGAATTAAAGGGGGAATGAGTGAGAAAAATGGAGAATGAGGAAGAGAGGGAAGGATATAGAAATGGGTAAGAAGGGATGAAAAGAGAGATAAACACAGAAACAGGAGAAGAGAAAGAAGAAATAAAGGAAAAGAGGAGAGGTAGGAGGAAAAGAGTGAAGGAAAAAGAGAACAACCAGAACAGGGAAAGAAAATGAGTGAGCTTTGTTTACATTCTAATGATCTAATTATGCAGAAATGCTATATTTTTGAGGAATTTCCCTTTAACCTCTTAACCCCCTCCTGTCTGCAGTGCTCTCGTTCATGTGGTAAAGGAATACAGACACGGGAGGTTCGCTGTATTTCGGCTGATAAACAGCACAGTACTGACTGTGATCTCAGCAGCAGACCAGAACAAGAGCAGCTCTGTAACACACTGCCCTGCAGCCCCTTCACAGGTCAGTCTGTGTGTGTGGGTTCATGACTGCTTCGTTCATGTTTTCAATCGATATGAATGAGAATTATAAATTATTTTTATCTATACATATTTATTACACTCCCTCTCTCTTTCTCTCTCTCTCTGTCTCTCTCTCTCTCTCTGTCTCTCTCTCTCTCCCTCTCTCTCTCTCTGTCTCTCTCTCTGTCTCTCTCTCTCTCTCTGTCTCTCTCACTCACTCTCAAAAAATATCCATTTTCAATCATAATGAAACTAATAAACAATTAATCATTAATAATCAAATACATATGTGTTTACTTACATAGAAGTTTGACATTGGCTCAATAATAATGTATTTTTTCTCTCTCCTCTCTCCCTTCCTCCTTTTTCTCTATCCTTCCTTCTTTCCTTCCTTCTTAAATGCTTCTTTTCATCCTCCCTTTCTTTCACTTCCTCATCTCTTTCTCTCTCACTTCCTCCTTTACTCTCTCCCTCTTTCCTTCTTTTTTTCCTTTGTTCCTTTTTTTGCCATTTTTCTCTCTACGTCTTACCCCCCTCATTTTATGTCCCTCCTTCCGTCCCTCCCTCTCCCCATATAAAAATGTAATATTTTAACAATACATTTCAATGTATTTAATTAATATGTTATAATATATTGGCAACGTGTTACAATATATTCCATTTTCATATGGGCCTGCCCCCCCCTTGCCTTCTCTGTTTCTTCTTCCCTGCCTACTTTTCTTTCTCTCTATCACTCCCTTTCTTTCTCTCTCCTTCCTTCTTTCCCCTTGTCCTTCGACCTACTGCCACCCCCTTCCAAAGATGAGAATTGTACGGATCGTCGCCATAACTGCATGATGGTGGTGCAGGCTCGTCTGTGTGTGTACTCTTATTACAAAACGGCCTGCTGTGCTTCCTGCACTCAGAGTGCACAGCGGGCCAAGCGGCACTGACCTCTCCACAGCTACTGGTCAGCCAGAGGTCACAGGTCAGGCTGGCAATACGCTGGGACCAGAGCTTGGCCCGATTGTGATAGACCACCCACCAGCGTGGGTCTGATGGGGATTAAGCACTCTTCAGAGCTAAACTGGGAAACCCAACATCAAAGTGTTTCCAGAATTACAGTGCTCCAATCCCGGACTGAGCTGGAGCTGCCGCTCTCAGCTAACCCCTCCCACCAGCCCCGCCCATCCCGAGCAGCATACTTAAGGAGTCTTTCTCAAAGAGGGGACTTTTTTGACCAAATATGCCTTTGTTTTAAAAGCACTAGTCTTCTTTTCCTGCTCTATCCATTGGGGATTTGTAGGTAATATAAACCTGAAAACCAAAATATAGAATCAGGTACCCCATTTGTTTGATTTCTCTATGTCAAGAGTTCATGAATTGTCATTTTGAGTTATAATAAGATGATAAAACAGATGATTGATGTATTTGTCTATAGTTGTAGTGCATTGCTTAAAACATTTCCTCTTCAGTTCCATTAAAACTGCTTCATAAAGGCAAAAGTGGGAGCTTCGCAATGAAAGTGCCTATATTGTGAACTTTTAAAGATTCGTCCGCTGTGTTCTGGAAGGGAGATTGACCACTGAGGCAGACTGAGTCACTGAAATCAAGAATTTGATGGAGAATTTAGAGAACATTTTAATATAAGTTTTGAAAAAAGAAAAAAAACACAGAACACAGAAGAAAATATTTGGAGGTTGTAAAAAGTTGAGTTGATTCTGTGAGGTGATTCATTTGAAACCTCCCACCAAGTTTGAATTTGCTCTTATTTGTTTTGCAAATTTGCTAATTTAATGTCTGTCCCTTGCAGTCAGGGTTGTTGCCCCACTTCAAAATCACATGCAAGCAAACACACGTAAACACACAGCACGTCGGCTCTTCCAACCTTTTGTGTGTACTAGCTGCGCTCTTCTTCACCAGCACAATAACAAGTTAGTTTTTTGTACTTTTTCAAAACACTTCTATACAAGATTGATATGCATGTACAAAGGTCATATTTTAATGAACACAACATATGTTTAAGTGTGGATATGTAATGAATTCAGTGTATGAAATGCATCATTGAATATGTTTGTTTGTGTGTGTGTGTGTGTGTGTGTGTGTGTGTGTGTGTGTGTGTAGGTGTGTGTGTGTGTGTGTGTGTTGCATACTAGAGAATATGTAGTTTTGTATGTTACATGTCATTGTTTGTATGAGAGAGAGCAAATGTAGAGGCTACTTTGTGTGTATAGTGCCATAATCAAACAGTAGCAAATACCCTTTAGGAGAAAAAAAATACTTTTATATTAAAGAAGAAAACAGATAGTTATTTATCTATGATTTTTTTAAACATACACATAATTTATTTTTTCTTAAATGAAGCAATGGAAAATGCTTTTACCATTTTGGATGTTTCGAGAAAAAACTTTTATTGTAAAATAATTTTTTTTGTCATTAAAAAGTGGGTACAAGTTACACTGCCTGTTATACTGTTACGAACAAATAAAATTGGAATAACAGAGGTCTGTATCTTTTCACTCCACATCACAAGCTTATCATATATGCGATGGCTACTTTAGTCCAGTAGTGGGCAGCGTTGTGTCACAGCAGCTTCTGCTTTTGATCTGTGAAAGAAGACTCCACACACAGCATGCAAACTGGCGGGGTACTTAACGATGTCAGAGTGTGAGTGTAGCTGGGGGCACATGGTGGAGGCAGATGGTGACCTTTCAGAGTAAATCACTCTGAACTCAAAGACATCATCAACAGCATGATGCAAGCAGCAGGGAGGCGGGGCTCCAGAAAGGGAATACAGAGGGAAAAAAGGTGTGGCCCAGCTGCAGGTGTGGTGAAGATCCAGGTGTGTTGCAGGACCAAATGTATTTATTCCCAGATGTGCTCCAGCCTTGTGCTCCAAAGCCCCAAGTGTGTCTGAGTCCCAAGTTTGTACTGAAGATGAAACAGCTGTGCTCCAGATCCAGGTGTGCTCCAAATACACTAAAGCCTTAAGCAGCCTTAAGCAGTGATGCTGTGTCCAAATTGCATGTGTACTACAACTCTTAAGTGTGCTCCAAGCCCAGCTATGCTCCAGGTGAGTTCCAGCACCAAGGACAGAGGCACACTGAGCTCAAACAGCCTATGATGCTGCCATCCAGATCTCCGCTGTACTTAGCATCACTGTGAGTGTGAAGTTCAGAGATTATGGTGTAATCTGGAGATTGTAGCCTAATGTTGCCCTCACACATTAACATTCATCCACACATCTACAATCTGCTGATGTACATCAGGAAAAGCATGTGTTAAGGGTGTTTGAATGTATCTGAGTGTATAAGTTTATCAATGATACATGTCTAGTTTCTGCCACAGGGGCCTAGGCCACAAAGGCCCCCTGCAATCTCCCACTGCCTATACAGCACTGTGCTGCTCCCCCATGCTGGACCTTGCGGGTGGTGGGCCCACATGGTCTCCCCACATTACCTCTACGCGCTGAGCCCAGCCGGGTTACGTGGGCTGCCCAGTCACCAGGCACCCACCGAGCGACACTACCCCCAGACCTGGCTCCAGGGGTAGGTCCCGGTGACCCTCTCCCAGGAAGGGTACACGATTTTCTGTTTTTCATGGTGGGGTTTTGGATCATGTTAATCTGGGTCTTCACTCCAGACCTGTTCTCCCTGGGAGACCCAACCAGGAGCATATTACTCCTGACGACTTAGCTCTAAAGATCCCTAGACCACACAAGCCCTTCCGCCACGATAAGGCCCCGATCCAGGAAAGGGTCCATGGTCTTAGTCCAGAAAAGGATGGCATGCCCACTCCAGGTAAGGGGAAAGGACTTGCCCCAGGTGGAGGAGATTAAGTATCTTGGGGTCTTGTTCATGAGTGATGGGAAGAGGGATCATGAGAGGCGGCAGTAGTAATGCAGTAATTGTACTGGACTGTAGTTGTGAAGAGGGAGCTGAGCCATAAGGCGAAGCTTTCTGTTTACCGGTCGGTCTACATCCCGACCCTCACCTATGGTCATGAGCTGTGGGTAATGACCGAAAGAATGATAAATGAGCTTTCTTTGCAGGGTGGCGGGCTACACTATATTCGATAGGGTGAAGAGCTCAGCCATCCGGGAGGAGCTTGGTGTAGAGCCACTACTCCTCCGCATTGGGAGGAGCCAGCTGAGGTGGTTCGGGCATCTGATCTGGATGCCCCATGGACGCCTCCCAGTGGGGGTAGGCATGGCCTACCAGGATAAGACCCTGGGGTCATCCTAGGACCCACTGGAGGGGGACCTGGGAGCGGCTAGGGGTCCCTTGGAATGAGCTGGAGGAAGTTGCGGGGGACAGGGTCGTCTGGGATTCACTGCTACCATGACCCTATCTGGACTAAGCGGTTAACAACGATGATGATGATGATGATGATACACGTCTATGCAAATTTTATCCCAAAAGTCATAGACCACCTTTCATTTATTTAATTTCCAGTCAAAAGACCACTAAATACAAAGTTATTCATTTTCAGTGTTTGGACAAAAAGCATTGTGTCTTTTAATACACCTTAGCGCTGTCGCCTCACAGCGAGGAGGCCCTGGGTTTGATTCCCCGGCCGGGTGACCGGGGTCCTCTCTGTGTGGAGTTTGCATGTTCTCCCCATGTCTGCGTGTGTTTCCTCCCATAATTTAAACGTGCTAAATTGCCTGGGTGTGAATGACTGTCTGTGTCTGTCTGTCTGCCCTGCGATGGGCTGGCGACCTGTCCAGGGTGTATCCTGCCTTCCGCCCGATGACCGCTGGGATAGGCTCCAGCACCCAACCCCCTGTGACCCTGAAGGAGAAGCAGCTTAGAAAATGGATGGGTGGATGGATAAATAAATCAGCAATAATATTTAATGATACAAATTATGCCAAACACATTCAGTGATGTTGGGGTCTGAACTATGGGGTGGTCAGTCTATTGTCCCTAGAACACCAGCAGCTCTTTTGTTTTATTTGCAAATGTTTTTTTTTTATTATTTCATCAGTAGGGGCATCTTGACCTAGACACCCTTTCAGATTCATAGTGTTGAGTTGTCTTCTCACAGTGGAAGGATGGTCAGAGCTAAAGCGAGAGTGGAGCTTGATTTTCTCCCCTCTCTCAAGGATGAAAGCTATAAGAACTGTTTGTCTAATATTGACAGTTTTGGTGGTCTACCAAGTCTTGCAAGAGTCATATTTCATATCTGTCTATTAATCATTTTTTGAGCTCCAGTGTCTGTAAGCTCCACTTTTTTCACTTATTTTCCTTTGACTTTCCACTTCCTAAAGCAAGTGGATTATATTAGATCTAATATATTATATATAGTAAAGCCTCCTAATAAATTAATAATTTGGCCATTCTGAAATTAAATAATTGAAGGGTGGTCTCTGACTTTTCCATAGTACAGTATATGCATATGCTTTAACTTTAATCTTGCCCTGATGTTCTTTTTAGACAGTGAAGACTTCCTCCTGGTGCCCCTCCAATGAAGTCAAATTTGTGCAGTTTTTTTCATCCACTTTTACATCAACAGTGGCAGGAGCTACCTGTAGATCCTGTGATGAGATTTTAGGGTTCTTAGAGACTCCATTTGTAGATGATCTTCCAGACAGCGGAAGGATTGGCTTCCAATATTTTGGATATTTTCTGAAACCCCTTTTCAGACACACAGACGTCCACAGCCTCCTTTCTGAAGGCCTGAGAGAGCGCTTTTGATCTAGGCATGATGATACCAAACACTCTAATGACAACCAGCAAACCAGACCAGATATCTGAGGTTTACATTAGACAAGCTCCTCTAAGACATCCATTAATCATTAGCACCTGATTGGGTAGACCTGATTGCAATTTGATACACATGAAGTAGTGAAATATGGTGCTTACTTTTTCCATGTAACGCTGTTCATTTTAATTATATAAAGGATGACAAAAATGTTAAACGTAAATTCTATAATCTTTGTCTGTCAGCGATGTCTGAA
Source organism: Pygocentrus nattereri (assembly GCF_015220715.1). Classification (NCBI taxonomy): domain Eukaryota; kingdom Metazoa; phylum Chordata; class Actinopteri; order Characiformes; family Serrasalmidae; genus Pygocentrus; species Pygocentrus nattereri. Next base: position 28,538,974 of record NC_051213.1, read on the forward strand.
ATCTGTGTCTGTGAATATGTTGAAAAAGTCTACACTTTTCATGAGGTGTATTTACTCCTTCACCTGACTATATATTTCCGTGCGTGTGCGTGTGCGTGCGCGCGTTTTTGCGCGTGAGTATGTGTGTGCGTGTGATCTTCAGCACCACGGCCAGAGCTCGCGACGAGAACAATGGGAGGTTCTGTGCATGTCAGGCACCATCAGCCAAGTGAACACAGGCGTCAGAAACGAAAAATGCTCTGAATCAACAGCAAAGGCCGAAATGACAATGCAGTTTCCTCTCTAGAGATCCAGCTCTCCAGCATTGACGAACACGAACTGACAAAAGCCCCCGTAGTGAAAGCAGAAGTAAAGGAAATAAAAGGTCTGTATGTTTTCGTGGTATTTCACACCGTAAGTTGTTGACGATCCCTGCGGGCTACATCACGATCCTGTCAACAGCTGAAGAAAGAGAAAGAGAGAGGAGGGACAGAGAGGGACAGAGAGGCAGGGGGACGTGGAGGAGAAAACCATACCAAAAGCAGCAGGGAAATCACTGTCTGCGTGACTGTGGCTGCGTTTTCAGACTGAAAGTGATCAGTGAGCTGAGAATCGCAGCAGAAGGGGGTTCTGATCACAGCGCTGGAGGAAGTGAAGCGGGCCGGAGGGATGAGAACAGATCGAACCGCTACACCACCCGACCTGTAAGACTGAAGATAGAGGACTGCTGATCAGCTGACCGTGTTTGGTAGGGTTAGGACTAAAGTGAGGCTAGACTGGTTTAGATCAGAGGAGAGAGAGAGAGAGAGAGAGAGAGAGAGAGAGAGAGAGAGAGCGAGAGCACAGAGACATAGTTTACATCGAGAGAGTAGAACGGGAGCTCGAGAGGAATCACCTCAATCCAACAGAAGTAACTGGTACGATTTTATTAATATCATCTAAATCATGTATGTATATATGTAGTGTGTGTGTGTGTGTGTAGCCTGTGTACATCTAGCAAGTATATGTAGGTTGTATGGTGTATCTATACTATATATATATGTGTGTGTGTGTGTGTGTGTGTGTGTGTGTGTGTGTGTGTATATATATATATATATATATATATATATATATGTCAGTATATATATATATATTGTGTGTGTGTGTGTGTGCCTGTGTGCGTGCATGTGTGTGAGTGTATATATATATATATATATATATATATATATATATATATATATATATATATATATATATGCACACAGACAGACCCATTCTTTGTGTGTACGAAGCATGTTGCCTATTTATGTGTGATGTATGTATGTGTGACTGTGTGTATATGACCATGTATGTGTAGTGTATGTGTGTCATGCACACATGCACAGCTTGTATGCGTGTGTGTGTGTGTGTGTGTGTGCATGCTACTGTTACGTTAACCGAGGCGGACAAAAGCACTCCTCCTCCTCCTCTTCCTCCTCCTCCTCCACCTCCAGAGGCTCCAGCCGCTCTGCTCCCTGCGCGGGTTAAACAAAGGAAGTGCATCCCCTCTGGATCTGAATAAACGTGTGGTTCTCTCTGTGCCTTTTACAGCCAGCTCCACGAAAACACAGAAGTCAGGTAATCATGAGAAAATTGCATTATTATATTATCCAAAGCATGATAGATGCCATGACTGCCTTTTAATAGCGTAATATCATTTGCATAATTGTTGTTGTCACTGGCAAAAGTGTGTGGCTTTGTTCCATTGTTTCAGCAGATTTCTTGGCATATAAGAATGTTTTTCTAGGCACTTTACACATATTTGAGTCACATTTTGTGTTCATTATAAATTCACATTTTTAATTCACGTTTTCCACAGAGACTCGTCCTTAACTCCTGCCGCCACTGGTGTCCTGGTGAGTTTGGGCGCTGCTCTGTCCACCGTCCCAATGAAGGAGGCCGACGCAATAAAGCTCTTCATCGGGCAGATCCCACGGAATCTAGAGGAGAAGGACCTCAAGCCCATCTTCGAGCAGTTCGGGAAAATCTATGAGCTGACAGTGATCAAGGACAAATACACTGGCATGCATAAAGGTAGGGAGATTTTGAAGCTTATCTGGGCAGAACAAGGAGATATGCTAAAACTCTTAACATGAAAAACCTAAAACAACAACTTAGAGTCATTGAATATCTTCTTTTGGCATAAGACAAGGTTTAAAGTGAGCAAAATCTGGTGCTCCCAGGCCATTGTTTTTACAGAAGACATGCTCAGATGTTTGCTTGTTGTCAGTTTCAGTGTGCGTAACTTAAAAGTGATGGTTTTGCTTTGTCACACTGATGAGGTGGGAGATGGTGGATGTAAGCACCAGTATTTTGTTAGAATCAAAACAAAGCACTAGGAGTAAACACATGGCTAGACAAAGAAAACCAGAAAGGTATGAAATAAACTAAAACCCGAGAACAAGACTAACAAGTTAACAAGCGAAAGAACTGTATGTTGACATGACAAATGTTGGAGCAATGAGGCAAACACACAGTCACACACAAGACCTTACAAAGAGATAAGAAACACAAGAGCTACACACGTCACTGTCCAATGAAAAACCTGCATCTCCATTTTATGCTGTTTTACTTTTCTGCATCATTTGAGTTCAGCAGCTCTCCTTTACATTGCATGAAAAGTTCATGATGATTGGACCAATAGAAATTCTCCAAAACTGCTTAGAATTAAATCTCTTTCTATTAACTTATATTGAAAGTAAAGAATGTCCTCTCCTATAAAGTTATTACTTTGGAGATATTTGTTTTTCTTTGGACAGCTACAATATACATAGACACTGTGTTCGAAATAGCATCCTGTGTACTGTATACTGCATATTGAAGTAATTCTGTGTACTGCATGTTACTCCTCATAGTGGCTTACAGTACAGAATCAAGTATGTAACAATTATTATAATGTACTGTGTTCTGTACAACAGGGTCGCTTGACTATGTCCATGGTAACTTTCTCACAAAATTGTCTTGTTGAGTAATGGGATGCTGTTTATCATGAAGATAGCTGTGGCTGCATACTGGAATATTTGACCATAGCTCTATGTCATCTGAGTGTCTTAGTGGCACACTAAAGAACACTGCATGCACTTTACTAATTATTTTTGAGCAGAATGTATATGCAAACTATATGTAGCAGGTTATTTCAAACAGGACATGGCTGGAGAACACTGATTAGAAGGCAGGACTAGGGAGGAGAGTAGACAGAGCAGGGAGAGCTTGGTGGTGGACAGGGAAAACAGGGAAGGACATTTGGATTATGGTTTTGTTCTTTTGATTTGAGTGTTTATAACTAGTTACATGTGAGAATGTTGGTGTTCACTATTTTTTACATCATGTCAAGTGTCCCAGATTGAGTACACACAAGAGGCACTGATAATCAGAGCACACAGAGTTGCAGCATTTACTCAAATGTGTTGTTTGCCTCTGTAAAGAAGCAGGGACTGAAATGAGTAATAATGTTTGCTGCCTTTGGCTAGAAGCCTGCAGGTTAATGTGTGATTGGGATTGAGCCTTCAGATGCAGTAACTGGAGGCATTGGGAAGACCATGTTTACGTGGTGGCTGGCCCTGCGTCAGAGTCTTGGGCTTCCACTGCTGAGATTGTTGTTCAGTGCATGTAGATGTTTCTTCTGCAGACCTCTACCCATGTAGAGGACCATGAAGGAGGCCATTGTCCTCTGTTCTCTTCTGGTCATAGTGATCCAGAACTGGGGTGGAGGGAAACTGCAGGTGGCTGTGGTTAAGTGTGTTCTGTAAAACAGGTCAGTGAATAGCTACTCATCCATTTATAGGACATCTCAAAACTCTCTCTCTCTCATACACACACAACTAGTCTCTGTGAGGGATTGATGTGTTAGTGTTGAGTTTTACATACCGTCATTATAATGGAGATAAAGCCTTTCAGAAAGCTTCCTGCCTTTTGTGTATATATGTGTGTGTGTGTGTGTGTGTGTGTGTGTGTGTGTGTGTGTGTGTGTGTGTGTGTGTGTGTGTGTGTGTGTGTGTGATGCACATATATTAATGAGCTGTAGAGTAACTCTTAATATTGAGCTGTCATGTGACAAAAAAAAAGCTTTAATGTAATTGTTTTAGTGAACTGTAGTGTAAATGTATTAGTGAGCTGTAGTGTAATTGTTTTAGTGAACTGTAGTGTGAATGTATTAGTGAGCTGTAGTGTAATTGTTTTAGTGAACTGTAGTGTGAATGTATTAGTGAGCTGTAGTGTAATTGTTTTAGTGAACTGTAGTGTGAATGTATTAGTGAGCTGTAGTGTAATTGTTTTAGTGAACTGTAGTGTGAATGTATTAGTGAACTGTAGTGTAATTGTTTTAGTGAACTGTTCTGTAAGTGTATTAGTGATCTGTAATATAATTGTTTTAGTGAACTGTGGCGTAAATGTATTAGTGAACTGTAGTGTAATTGCTTTAGTGAACTGTAGTGTAAATTTATTTGTGAGCTGTAGTGTATTTTTTGTGAGCTGTACTGTAATTGTTTCAGTAAGCTTAAGTGTGATTGTTTTAGTGAGTTGTAGTGTAACTGTAATAACAAACCAATGGGTCTGGAATAAACAGTTGGGAAGTAACTGCAATATTGGGCTGTGGTGTAACTATTATAGTGAACTGTCGGGTACACGAGATAATTAGAGTATTGAGCTATTGCCTAACTGAGTTATTGAACTACTAGTGAATGCTAGCACAACTGTGGTGTAAATTTTAAGGTGTAATTCTAAGTCTAATAATGAGCTGTGTTTAACTGTAACAAAGAGTTGTGAGCTGTGCTGTAACTGCTATACTGTTGATGGGACTTTGCTTCTAGCAGTGAGAACTTATAGTGATTAAAGCTGCCGCTGAATTTCAATTAGTAATATTATTATTTCTTTTTTTATCAGTGAACATAATTTCTCTCTCTCTTTCTCCATCTTTTAGGATGTGCCTTTCTGACATACTGTGCACGGGAGTCAGCCCTCAAAGCCCAGACAGCTCTGCATGAGCAAAAGACACTGCCAGGGGTGAGTCCTGTTTCTGTGTGTGTGTGTGTGTGTGTGTGTGTGTGTGTGTGTGTGTGTGTGTGTGTGTGTGTGTGTGTGTGTGTGTGTCTGTGTGTCTGTGTGTGTGTGTGTGTGTGTGTGTGTGTGTGTGTGTGTGTGTGTGTGTGTGTGTGTGTGTGTGTGTGTTTGCCATTTACACAGCAAGGACTGGGTCACTTGACATTCAAGCTCTCTCTGCTCTGTGCCTGTGTGTGTGAGTGTACATGTGGTTGTTAAATTACACTGATTTTTCACCAGCACTATTCACATCAGAAGTGTTTTTGTCAGCTGTAAAAGTGACATATTATAAACAATGACTGTAATGTTACATTATAGTGTGGTACTTTGACATAAATTGCTGATGTCTATTCTTAACAGTTTACTGTGTAATTTATAGTACATTCCTTTAAAAATAATCACAGAATTCCCATAAATCTCCACAAAAGAAAAATGGAAAAGCTATCCTTAACACAAAAAAAGCTTTAATATATATACAACGGTTTAACTATAATACACATATTTGTGAGGGATACCCACAGGGTAGGTTGTGTGTAGTGTTATAGTTATCTGTAGAGTGTAGATATAAGAGGTGGAGTCAGTGGATCAGTAGGTTGTTGTGTGTGGTGTTATAGTTATCTGTAGAGTGTAGTTATAAGCAGTGGAGTCAGTGGATCAGTAGGTTGTGTGTAGTGTTATAGTTATCTGTAGAGTGTAGTTATAAGAGGTGGAGTCAGTGGATCAGTAGGTTGTTGTGTGTAGAATTATAGGTATCAGTAGAGTGTAGTTATAAGAGGTGGAGTCAGTGGATCAGTGGGTTGTGTGTAGTGTTATAGTTATCTGTAGAGTGTAATTATAAGCGGTGGAGTCAGTGGATCAGTAGGTTGTTGTGTGTGGTGTTATAGTTATCTGTAGAGTGTAGTTATAAGTGGTGGAGTCAGTGGATCAGTAGGTTGTTGTGTGTGGTGTTATAGTTATCTGTAGAGTGTAGTTATAAGTGGTGGAGTCAGTGGATCAGTAGGTTGTTATGTGGTGTTATAGTTATCTGTAGAGTGTAGTTATAAGAGGTGGAGTCAGTGGATCAGTAGGTTGTTGTGTGTAGTGTTATAGTTATCTGTAGAGTGTAGTTATAAGAGGTGGAGTCAGCGGATCAGTAGGTTGTGTGTGGTGTTATAATTATCTGTAGAGTGTAGTTATAAGTGGTGGAGTCAGTGGATCAGTAGGTTGTTATGTGGTGTTATAGTTATCTGTAGAGTGTAGTTATAAGAGGTGGAGGCAGTGGATCAGTAGGTTGTTGTGTGTGGTGTTATAGTTATCTGTAGAGTGTTGTTATAAGAGGTGGAGTCAGTGGATCAGTAGGTTGTTGTGTGTGGTGTTATAGTTATCTGTAGAGTGTAATTATAAGAGGTGGAGTCAGTGGATCAGTAGGTTGTTGTGTGTGGTGTTATAGTTATCTGTAGAGTGTAGTTATAAGAGGTATAGGCAGTGGATCAGTAGGTTGTTGTGTGTGGTGTTATAGTTATCTGTAGAGTGTGGTTATAAGAGGTGGAGTCAGTGGATCAGTGGGTTGTGTGTGGTGTTATAGTTATCTGTAGAGTGTAGTTATAAGAGGTGGAGTCAGTGGATCAGTAGGTTGTGTGTAGTGTTATAGTTATCTGTAGAGTGTAGTTATAAGAGGTGGAGTCAGTGGATCAGTAGGTTGTTGTGTGTGGTGTTGTAGTTATCTGTAGAGTGTAGTTATAAGAGGTGGAGTCAGTGGATCAGTAGGTTGTGTGTAGTGTTATAGTTATCTGTAGAGTGTAATTACAAGAGGTGGAGTCAGTGGATCAGTAGGTTGTTGTGTGTAGAGTTATAGTTATCAGTAGAGTGTAGTTATAAGAGGTGGAGTCAGTGGATCAGTGGGTTGTGTGTGGTGTTATAGTTATCTGTAGAGTGTAGTTATAAGAGGTGGAGTCAGTGGATCAGTAGGTTGTTGTGTGTGGTGTTATAGTTATCTGTAGAGTGTAGTTATAAGAGGTGGAGTCAGTGGATCAGTAGGTTGTGTGTAGTGTTATAGTTATCTGTAGAGTGTAATTACAAGAGGTGGAGTCAGTGGATCAGTAGGTTGTTGTGTGTAGAGTTATAGTTATCAGTAGAGTGTAGTTATAAGAGGTGGAGTCAGTGGATCAGTGGGTTGTGTGTGGTGTTATAGTTATCTGTAGAGTGTAGTTATAAGAGGTGGAGTCAGTGGATCAGTAGGTTGTTGTGTGTAGTGTTATAGTTATCTGTAGAGTGTAGTTATAAGTGGTAGAGTCAGTGGATCAGTAGGTTGTTGTGTGTGGTGTTATAGATATCTGTAGAGTGTAGTTATAAGTGGTGGAGTCAGTGGATCAGTAGGTTGTTATGTGGTGTTACAGTTATCTGTAGAGTGTAGTTATAAGAGGTGGAGTCAGTGGATCAGTAGGTTGTTGTGTGGTGTTATAATTATCTGTAGAGTGTAGTTATAAGAGGTGGAGGCAGTGGATCAGTAGGTTGTTGTGTGGTGTTATAATTATCTGTAGAGTGTAGTTATAAGAGGTGGAGGCAGTGGATCAGTAGGTTGTTGTGTGTGGTGTTATAGTTATCTGTAGAGTGTGGTTATAAGAGGTGGAGTCAGTGGATCAGTAGGTTGTTGTGTGTGGTGTTATAGTTATCTGTAGAGTGTGGTTATAAGAGGTGGAGTCAGTGGATCAGTAGGTTGTTGTGTGTGGTGTTATAGTTATCTGTAGAGTGTAATTATAAGAGGTGGAGTCAGTGGATCAGTAGGTTGTTGTGTGTGGTGTTATAGTTATCTGTAGAGTGTAGTTATAAGAGGTGGAGGCAGTGGATCAGTAGGTTGTTGTGTGTGGTGTTATAGTTATCTGTAGAGTGTGGTTATAAGAGGTGGAGTCAGTGGATCAGTGGGTTGTGTGTGGTGTTATAGTTATCTGTAGAGTGTAGTTATAAGAGGTGGAGTCAGTGGATCAGTAGGTTGTGTGTAGTGTTATAGTTATCTGTAAAGTGTAGTTATAAGAGGTGGAGGCAGTGGATCAGTAGGTTGTTGTGTGTGGTGTTATAGTTATCTGTAGAGTGTGGTTATAAGAGGTGGAGTCAGTGGATCAGTGGGTTGTGTGTGGTGTTATAGTTATCTGTAGAGTGTAGTTATAAGAGGTGGAGTCAGTGGATCAGTAGGTTGTGTCTAGTGTTATAGTTATCTGTAGAGTGTAGTTATAAGAGGTGGAGTCAGTGGATCAGTAGGTTGTTGTGTGTGGTGTTATAGTTATCTGTAGAGTGTAATTATAAGAGGTGGAGACAGTGGATCAGTAGGTTGTTGTGTGTGGTGTTATAGTTATCTGTAGAGTGTAGTTATAAGCGGTGGAGTCAGTGGATCAGTAGGTTGTTGTGTGTGGTGTTATAGTTATCTGTAGAGTGTAGTTATAAGTGGTGGAGTCAGTGGATCAGTAGGATGTTATGTGGTGTTATAGTTATCTGTAGAGTGTAGTTATAAGAGGTGGAGTCAGTGGATCAGTAGGTTGTTGTGTGTGGTGTTATAGTTATCTGTAGAGTGTAGTTATAAGAGGTGGAGTCAGTGGATCAGTAGATTGTTGTGTGTGGTGTTATAGTTATCTGTAGAGTGTAGTTATAAGCGGTGGAGTCAGTGGATCAGTAGGTTGTTGTGTGTGGTGTTATAGTTATCTGTAGAGTGTAGTTATAAGTGGTGGAGTCAGTGGATCAGTAGGATGTTATGTGGTGTTATAGTTATCTGTAGAGTGTAGTTATAAGAGGTGGAGTCAGTGGATCAGTAGGTTGTTGTGTGTGGTGTTATAGTTATCTGTAGAGTGTAGTTATAAGCGGTGGAGTCAGTGGATCAGTAGGTTGTGTGTAGTGTTATAGTTATCTGTAGAGTGTGGTTATAAGAGGTGGAGTCAGTGGATCAGTAGATTGTTGTGTGTGGTGTTATAGTTATCTGTAGAGTGTAGTTATAAGAGGTGGAGTCAGCGGATCAGGAGGTTGTGTGTGGTGTTATAATTATCTGTAGAGTGTAGTTATAAGAGGTGGAGGCAGTGGATCAGTAGGTTGTTGTGTGTGGTGTTATAGTTATCTGTAGAGTGTGGTTATAAGAGGTGGAGTCAGTGGATCAGTAGGTTGTTGTGTGTGGTGTTATAGTTATCTGTAGAGTGTAGTTATAAGAGGTGGAGGCAGTGGATCAGTAGGTTGTTGTGTGTGGTGTTATAGATATCTGTAGAGTGTGGTTATAAGAGGTGGAGTCAGTGGATCAGTAGGTTGTTGTGTGTGGTGTTATAGTTATCTGTAGAGTGTAATTATAAGAGGTGGAGTCAGTGGATCAGTAGGTTGTTGTGTGTGGTGTTATAGTTATCTGTAAAGTGTGGTTATAAGAGGTGGAGTCAGAGGATCAGTGGGTTGTGTGTGGTGTTATAGTTATCTGTAGAGTGTAGTTATAAGAGGTGGAGTCAGTGGATCAGTAGGTTGTGTGTAGTGTTATAGTTATCTGTAAAGTGTAGTTATAAGAGGTGGAGGCAGTGGATCAGTAGGTTGTTGTGTGGTGTTATAGTTATCTGTAGAGTGTGGTTATAAGAGGTGGAGTCAGTGGATCAGTGGGTTGTGTGTGGTGTTATAGTTATCTGTAGAGTGTAGTTATAAGAGGTGGAGTCAGTGGATCAGTAGGTTGTGTGTAGTGTTATAGTTATCTGTAGAGTGTAGTTATAAGAGGTGGAGTCAGTGGATCAGTAGGTTGTTGTGTGTGGTGTTATAGTTATCTGTAGAGTGTAGTTATAAGAGGTGGAGGCAGTGGATCAGTAGGTTTTTGTGTGTGGTGTTATAGTTATCTGTAGAGTGTAGTTATAAGAGGTGGAGTCAGTGGATCAGTAGGTTGTTGTGTGTGGTGTTATAGTTATCTGTAGAGTGTAGTTATAAGAGGTGGAGTCAGTGGATCAGTAGGTTGTTGTGTGTGGTGTTATAGTTGTCTGTAGAGTGTAGTTATAAGAGGTGGAGTCAGTGGATCAGTAGGTTATTGTTTGTGGTGTTATAGTTATCTGTAGAGTGTGGTTATAAGAGGTGGAGTCAGTGGATCAGTAGGTTGTTGTGTGTGGTGTTATAGTTATCTGTAGAGTGTAATTATAAGAGGTGGAGTCAGTGGATCAGTAGGTTGTTGTGTGTGGTGTTATAGTTATCTGTAGAGTGTAGTTATAAGAGGTGGAGTCAGTGGATCAGTAGGTTGTTGTGTGTGGTGTTATAGTTATCTGTAGAGTGTGGTTATAAGAGGTGGAGTCAGTGGATCAGTGGGTTGTGTGTGGTGTTATAGTTATCTGTAGAGTGTAGTTATAAGAGGTGGAGTCAGTGGATCAGTAGGTTGTGTGTAGTGTTATAGTTATCTGTAAAGTGTAGTTATAAGAGGTGGAGGCAGTGGATCAGTAGGTTGTTGTGTGTGGTGTTATAGTTATCTGTAGAGTGTGGTTATAAGAGGTGGAGTCAGTGGATCAGTGGGTTGTGTGTGGTGTTATAGTTATCTGTAGAGTGTAGTTATAAGAGGTGGAGTCAGTGGATCAGTAGGTTGTGTCTAGTGTTATAGTTATCTGTAGAGTGTAGTTATAAGAGGTGGAGTCAGTGGATCAGTAGGTTGTTGTGTGTGGTGTTATAGTTATCTGTAGAGTGTAATTATAAGAGGTGGAGTCAGTGGATCAGTAGGTTGTTGTGTGTGGTGTTATAGTTATCTGTAGAGTGTAGTTATAAGAGGTGGAGTCAGTGGATCAGTAGGTTGTTGTGTGTGGTGTTATAGTTATCTGTAGAGTGTAGTTATAAGTGGTGGAGTCAGTGGATCAGTAGGATGTTATGTGGTGTTATAGTTATCTGTAGAGTGTAGTTATAAGAGGTGGAGTCAGTGGATCAGTAGATTGTTGTGTGTGGTGTTATAGTTATCTGTAGAGTGTAGTTATAAGCGGTGGAGTCAGTGGATCAGTAGGTTGTTGTGTGTGGTGTTATAGTTATCTGTAGAGTGTAGTTATAAGTGGTGGAGTCAGTGGATCAGTAGGATGTTATGTGGTGTTATAGTTATCTGTAGAGTGTAGTTATAAGAGGTGGAGTCAGTGGATCAGTAGATTGTTGTGTGTGGTGTTATAGTTATCTGTAGAGTGTAGTTATAAGCGGTGGAGTCAGTGGATCAGTAGGTTGTTGTGTGTGGTGTTATAGTTATCTGTAGAGTGTAGTTATAAGCGGTGGAGTCAGTGGATCAGTAGGTTGTGTGTAGTGTTATAGTTATCTGTAGAGTGTAGTTATAAGAGGTGGAGTCAGTGGATCAGTAGATTGTTGTGTGTGGTGTTATAGTTATCTGTAGAGTGTAGTTATAAGAGGTGGAGTCAGCGGATCAGGAGGTTGTGTGTGGTGTTATAATTATCTGTAGAGTGTAGTTATAAGAGGTGGAGGCAGTGGATCAGTAGGTTGTTGTGTGTGGTGTTATAGTTATCTGTAGAGTGTGGTTATAAGAGGTGGAGTCAGTGGATCAGTAGGTTGTTGTGTGTGGTGTTATAGTTATCTGTAGAGTGTAGTTATAAGAGGTGGAGTCAGTGGATCAGTAGGTTGTTGTGTGTGGTGTTATAGATATCTGTAGAGTGTGGTTATAAGAGGTGGAGTCAGTGGATCAGTAGGTTGTTGTGTGTGGTGTTATAGTTATCTGTAGAGTGTAATTATAAGAGGTGGAGTCAGTGGATCAGTAGGTTGTTGTGTGTGGTGTTATAGTTATCTGTAGAGTGTGGTTATAAGAGGTGGAGTCAGAGGATCAGTGGGTTGTGTGTGGTGTTATAGTTATCTGTAGAGTGTAGTTATAAGAGGTGGAGTCAGTGGATCAGTAGGTTGTGTGTAGTGTTATAGTTATCTGTAAAGTGTAGTTATAAGAGGTGGAGGCAGTGGATCAGTAGGTTGTTGTGTGGTGTTATAGTTATCTGTAGAGTGTGGTTATAAGAGGTGGAGTCAGTGGATCAGTGGGTTGTGTGTGGTGTTATAGTTATCTGTAGAGTGTAGTTATAAGAGGTGGAGTCAGTGGATCAGTAGGTTGTGTGTAGTGTTATAGTTATCTGTAGAGTGTAGTTATAAGAGGTGGAGTCAGTGGATCAGTAGGTTGTTGTGTGTGGTGTTATAGTTATCTGTAGAGTGTAGTTATAAGAGGTGGAGGCAGTGGATCAGTAGGTTGTTGTGTGTGGTGTTATAGTTATCTGTAGAGTGTAGTTATAAGAGGTGGAGTCAGTGGATCAGTAGGTTGTTGTGTGTGGTGTTATAGTTATCTGTAGAGTGTAATTATAAGAGGTGGAGTCAGTGGATCAGTAGGTTGTTGTGTGTGGTGTTATAGTTGTCTGTAGAGTGTAGTTATAAGAGGTGGAGTCAGTGGATCAGTAGGTTATTGTTTGTGGTGTTATAGTTATCTGTAGAGTGTGGTTATAAGAGGTGGAGTCAGTGGATCAGTAGGTTGTTGTGTGTGGTGTTATAGTTATCTGTAGAGTGTAATTATAAGAGGTGGAGTCAGTGGATCAGTAGGTTGTTGTGTGTGGTGTTATAGTTATCTGTAGAGTGTAGTTATAAGAGGTGGAGGCAGTGGATCAGTAGGTTGTTGTGTGTGGTGTTATAGTTATCTGTAGAGTGTGGTTATAAGAGGTGGAGTCAGTGGATCAGTGGGTTGTGTGTGGTGTTATAGTTATCTGTAGAGTGTAGTTATAAGAGGTGGAGTCAGTGGATCAGTAGGTTGTGTGTAGTGTTATAGTTATCTGTAAAGTGTAGTTATAAGAGGTGGAGTCAGTGGATCAGTAGGTTGTTGTGTGTGGTGTTATAGTTATCTGTAGAGTGTGGTTATAAGAGGTGGAGTCAGTGGATCAGTGGGTTGTGTGTGGTGTTATAGTTATCTGTAGAGTGTAGTTATAAGAGGTGGAGTCAGTGGATCAGTAGGTTGTGTCTAGTGTTATAGTTATCTGTAGAGTGTAGTTATAAGAGGTGGAGTCAGTGGATCAGTAGGTTGTTGTGTGTGGTGTTATAGTTATCTGTAGAGTGTAATTATAAGAGGTGGAGTCAGTGGATCAGTAGGTTGTTGTGTGTGGTGTTATAGTTATCTGTAGAGTGTAGTTATAAGAGGTGGAGTCAGTGGATCAGTAGGTTGTTGTGTGTGGTGTTATAGTTATCTGTAGAGTGTAGTTATAAGTGGTGGAGTCAGTGGATCAGTAGGATGTTATGTGGTGTTATAGTTATCTGTAGAGTGTAGTTATAAGAGGTGGAGTCAGTGGATCAGTAGATTGTTGTGTGTGGTGTTATAGTTATCTGTAGAGTGTAGTTATAAGCGGTGGAGTCAGTGGATCAGTAGGTTGTTGTGTGTGGTGTTATAGTTATCTGTAGAGTGTAGTTATAAGTGGTGGAGTCAGTGGATCAGTAGGATGTTATGTGGTGTTATAGTTATCTGTAGAGTGTAGTTATAAGAGGTGGAGTCAGTGGATCAGTAGATTGTTGTGTGTGGTGTTATAGTTATCTGTAGAGTGTAGTTATAAGAGGTGGAGTCAGTGGATCAGTAGGTTGTTGTGTGTGGTGTTATAGTTATCTGTAGAGTGTAGTTATAAGCGGTGGAGTCAGTGGATCAGTAGGTTGTGTGTAGTGTTATAGTTATCTGTAGAGTGTGGTTATAAGAGGTGGAGTCAGTGGATCAGTAGATTGTTGTGTGTGGTGTTATAGTTATCTGTAGAGTGTAGTTATAAGAGGTGGAGTCAGCGGATCAGGAGGTTGTGTGTGGTGTTATAATTATCTGTAGAGTGTAGTTATAAGAGGTGGAGGCAGTGGATCAGTAGGTTGTTGTGTGTGGTGTTATAGTTATCTGTAGAGTGTGGTTATAAGAGGTGGAGTCAGTGGATCAGTAGGTTGTTGTGTGTGGTGTTATAGTTATCTGTAGAGTGTAGTTATAAGAGGTGGAGGCAGTGGATCAGTAGGTTGTTGTGTGTGGTGTTATAGATATCTGTAGAGTGTGGTTATAAGAGGTGGAGTCAGTGGATCAGTAGGTTGTTGTGTGTGGTGTTATAGTTATCTGTAGAGTGTAATTATAAGAGGTGGAGTCAGTGGATCAGTAGGTTGTTGTGTGTGGTGTTATAGTTATCTGTAGAGTGTGGTTATAAGAGGTGGAGTCAGAGGATCAGTGGGTTGTGTGTGGTGTTATAGTTATCTGTAGAGTGTAGTTATAAGAGGTGGAGTCAGTGGATCAGTAGGTTGTGTGTAGTGTTATAGTTATCTGTAAAGTGTAGTTATAAGAGGTGGAGGCAGTGGATCAGTAGGTTGTTGTGTGGTGTTATAGTTATCTGTAGAGTGTGGTTATAAGAGGTGGAGTCAGTGGATCAGTGGGTTGTGTGTGGTGTTATAGTTATCTGTAGAGTGTAGTTATAAGAGGTTGAGTCAGTGGATCAGTAGGTTGTGTGTAGTGTTATAGTTATCTGTAGAGTGTAGTTATAAGAGGTGGAGTCAGTGGATCAGTAGGTTGTTGTGTGTGGTGTTATAGTTATCTGTAGAGTGTAGTTATAAGAGGTGGAGGCAGTGGATCAGTAGGTTTTTGTGTGTGGTGTTATAGTTATCTGTAGAGTGTAGTTATAAGAGGTGGAGTCAGTGGATCAGTAGGTTGTTGTGTGTGGTGTTATAGTTATCTGTAGAGTGTAATTATAAGAGGTGGAGTCAGTGGATCAGTAGGTTGTTGTGTGTGGTGTTATAGTTGTCTGTAGAGTGTAGTTATAAGAGGTGGAGTCAGTGGATCAGTAGGTTATTGTTTGTGGTGTTATAGTTATCTGTAGAGTGTAATTATAAGAGGTGGAGTCAGTGGATCAGTAGGTTGTTGTGTGTGGTGTTATAGTTATCTGTAGAGTGTGGTTATAAGAGGTGGAGTCAGTGGATCAGTGGGTTGTGTGTGGTGTTATAGTTATCTGTAGAGTGTAATTATAAGAGGTGGAGTCAGTGGATCAGTAGGTTGTTGTGTGTGGTGTTATAGTTATCTGTAGTGTGTAGTTATAAGAGGTGGAGTCAGTGGATCAATAGGTTGTTGTGTGTGGTGTTATAGTTATCTGTAGAGTGTAGTTATAAGAGGTGGAGTCAGTGGATTAGTAGGTTGTGTGTGGTGTTATAGTTATCTGTAGAGTGTGGTTATAAGAGGTGGAGTCAGTGGATCAGTAGGTTGTTGTGTGTGGTGTTATAGTTATCTGTAGAGTGTATTTATAAGAGGTGGAGTCAGTGGATTTGTAGGTTGTGTGTGGTGTTATAGTTATCTGTAGAGTGTAGTTATAAGAGGTGGAGTCAGTGGATCAGTAGGTTGTTGTGTGTAGAGTTATAGTTGTCTGTAGAGTGTAGTTATAAGAGGTGGAGTCAGTGGATCAGTAGGTTATTGTTTGTGGTGTTATAGTTATCTGTAGAGTGTAGTTATAAGAGGTGGAGTCAGTGGATCAGTAGGTTGTGTGTAGTGTTATAGTTATCTGTAGAGTGTAGTTATAAGAGGTGGAGTCAGTGGATCAGTAGGTTGTTGTGTGTGGTGTTATAGTTATCTGTAGAGTGTAATTATAAGAGGTGGAGTCAGTGGATCAGTAGGTTGTTGTTTGTGGTGTTATAGTTATCTGTAGAGTGTAATTATAAGAGGTGGAGTCAGTGGATCAGTAGGTTGTTGTGTGTGGTGTTATAGTTATCTGTAGATTGTGGTTATAAGAGGTGGAGTCAGTGGATCAGTGGGTTGTGTGTGGTGTTATAGTTATCTGTAGAGTGTTGTTATAAGAGGTGGAGTCAGTGGATCAGTAGGTTGTTTGTAGTGTTATAGTTATCTGTAGAGTGTAGTTATAAGAGGTGGAGTCAGTGGATCAGTAGGTTGTTGTGTGTGGTGTTATAGTTATCTGTAGAGTGTAATTATAAGAGGTGGAGTCAGTGGATCAGTAGGTTGTTGTGTGTGTTGTTATAGTTATCTGTAGAGTGTAATTATAAGAGGTGGAGTCAGTGCATCAGTAGGTTGTTGTGTGTGGGGTTATAGTTATCTGAAGAGTGTAGTTATAAGAGGTGGAGTCAGTGGATTAGTAGGTTGTGTGTGGTGTTATAGTTATCTGTAGAGTGTATTCATAAGAGGTGGAGTCAGTGGATCAGTAGGTTGTTGTGTGTGGTGTTATAGTTATCTGTAGAGTGTAGTTATAAGAGGTGGAGTCAGTGGATCAGTAGGTTGTTGTGTGTGGTGTTATAGTTATCTGTAGAGTGTGGTTATAAGAGGTGGAGTCAGTGGATCAGTAGGTTGTTGTGTGTGGTGTTATAGTTATCTGTACAGTGTAATTATAAGAGGTGGAGTCAGTGGATCAGTAGGTTGTTGTGTGTGGTGTTATAGTTATCTGTAGAGTGTAGTTATAAGAGGTGGAGTCAGTGGATCAATAGGTTGTTGTGTGTGGTGTTATAGTTATCTGTAGAGTGTAATTATAAGAGGTGGAGTCAGTGGATCAGTAGGTTGTTGTGTGTGGTGTTATAGTTATCTGTAGAGTGTAATTATAAGAGGTGGAGTCAGTGGATCAGTAGGTTGTTGTGTGTGGTGTTATAGTTATCTGAAGAGTGTAGTTATAAGAGGTGGAGTCAGTGGATCAGTAGGTTGTGAGTAGTGTTATAGTTATCTGTAGAGTGTAGTTATAAGAGGTGGAGTCAGTGGATCAGTAGGTTGTGTGTAGTGTTATAGTTATCTGTAGAGTGTAATTTTAAGAGGTGGAGTCAGTGGATCAGTAGGTTGTTGTGTGTGGTGTTATAGTTATCTGTAGAGTGCAGTTATAAGAGGTGGAGTCAGTGGATCAGTAGGATGTGTGTAGTGTTATAGTTATCAGTAGAGTGTAGTTATAAGAGGTGGAGTCAGTGGATCAGTGGGTTGTGTGTGGTGTTATAGTTATCTGTAGAGTGTAGTTATAAGTGGTGGAGTCAGTGGATCAGTAGGTTGTTGTGTGTGGTGTTATAGTTATCTGTAGAGTGTAGTTATAAGTGGTGGAGTCAGTGGATCAGTAGGTTTTTGTGTGGTGTTATAGTTATCTGTAGAGTGTAGTTATAAGAGGTGGAGTCAGTGAATCAGTAGGTTGTGTGTGGTCTTATAATTATCTGTAGAGTGTAGTTATAAGAGGTGGAGGCAGTGGATCAGTAGGTTGTTGTGTGTGGTGTTATAGTTATCTGTAGAGTGTAATTATAAGAGGTGGAGTCAGTGGATCAGTAGGTTGTTGTGTGTGGTGTTATAGTTATCTGTAGAGTGTGGTTATAAGAGGTGGAGTCAGTGGATCAGTGGGTTGTGTGTGGTGTTATAGTTATCTGTAGAGTGTAGTTATAAGAGGTGGAGTCAGTGGATCAGTAGTTTGTGTTTAGTGTTATAGTTATCTGTAGAGTGTAGTTATAAGAGGTGGAGTCAGTGGATCAGTAGGTTGTTGTGTGTGGTGTTATAGTTATCTGTAGAGTGTAATTATAAGAGGTGGAGTCAGTGGATCAGTAGGTTGTTGTGTGTGGTGTTATAGTTATCTGTAGTGTGTAGTTATAAGAGGTGGAGTCAGTGGATCAGTAGGTTGTTGTGTGTGGGGTTATAGTTATCTGAAGAGTGTAGTTATAAGAGGTGGAGTCAGTGGATCAGTAGGTTGTTGTGTGTGGTGTTATAGTTATCTGTAGAGTGTAGTTATAAGAGGTAGAGTCAGTGGATTAGTAGGTTGTGTGTGGTGTTATAGTTATCTGTAGAGTGTGGTTATAAGAGGTGGAGTCAGTGGATCAGTAGGTTGTTGTGTGTGGTGTTATAGTTATCTGTAGAGTGTATTTATAAGAGGTGGAGTCAGTGGATTTGTAGGTTGTGTGTGGTGTTATAGTTATCTGTAGAGTGTAGTTATAAGAGGTGGAGTCAGTGGATCAGTAGGTTGTTGTGTGTAGAGTTATAGTTATCTGTAGAGTGTAGTTATAAGAGGTGGAGTCAGTGGATCAGTAGGTTGTGTGTAGTGTTATAGTTATCTGTAGAATGTAAGTATAAGAGGTGGAGTCAGTGGATCATTAGGTTGTGTCTAGTGTTATAGTTATCCGTAGAGTGTAGTTATAAGAGGTGGAGTCAGTGGATCTGTAGGTTGTGTGTAGTGTTATAGTTATCTGTAGAGTGTAGTTATAAGAGGTGGAGTCAGTGGATCAGTAGGTTGTTGTGTGTGGTGTTATAGTTATCTGAAGAGTGCAGTTATAAGAGGTGGAGTCAGTGGATCAGTAGGTTGTGTCTAGTGTTATAGTTATCTGTAGAGTGTAGTTATAAGAGGTGGAGTCAGTGGATTAGTAGGTTGTGTGTGGTGCTATAGTTATCTGTAGAGTGTAGTTAGAAGAGGTGGAGGCAGTGGATCAGTAGGTTGTTGTGTGTGGTGTTATAATTATCTGTAGAGTGTGGTTATAAGAGGTGGAGTCAGTGGATCAGTGGGTTGTGTGTGGTGTTATAGTTATCTGTAGAGTGTAGTTATAAGAGGTGGAGTCAGTGGATCAGAAGGTTGTTGTGTGTGGTGTTATAGTTATCTGTAGAGTGTAGTTATAAGAGGTGGAGTCAGCAGATCAGTAGTTTGTTGTGTGTGGTGTTATAGTTATCTGTAGAGTGTAGTTATAAGAGGTGGAGTCAGTGGATCAGTGGGTTGTGTGTGGTGTTATAGTTATCTGTAGAGTGTAGTTATAAGAGGTGGAGTCAGTGGATCAGTAGGTTGTGTCTAGTGTTATAGTTATCTGTAGAGTGTAGTTATAAGAGGTGGAGTCAGTGGATCAGTAGGTTGTGTGTGGTGCTATAATTATCTGTAGAGTGTAGTTATAAGAGGTGGAGTCAGTGGATCAGTAGGTTGTTGTGTGTGGTGTTATAGTTATCTGTAGAGTGTAGTTATAAGAGGTCGAGTCAGCAGATCAGTAGTTTGTTGTGTGTGGTGTTATAGTTATCTGTATAGTGTAGTTATAAGAGGTGGAGTCAGTGGATCAGTGGCTTGTGTGTGGTGTTATAGTTATCTGTAGAGTGTAGTTATAAGAGGTGGAGTCAGTGGATCAGTAGGTTGTGTCTAGTGTTATAGTTATCTGTAGAGTGTAGTTATAAGAGGTGGAGTCAGTGGATCAGTAGGTTGTGTGTGGTGTTATAGTTATCTGTAGAGTGTAGTTATAAGAGGTGGAGTCAGTGGATCAGTAGGTTTTTGTGTGTAGTGTTATAGTTATCTGTAGAGTGTAGTTATAAGCGGTGGAGTCAGTGGATCAGTAGGTTGTTGTGTGTGGTGTTATACTTATCTGTAGAGTGTATTTATAAGAGGTGGAGTCAGTGGATCAGTTTTTTGATGTGTGTAGTGTTATAGTTATCTGTAGAATGTAATTATAAGAGGTGGAGTCAGTGGATCAGTAGGTTGTTGTGTGTGGTGTTATAGTTATCTGAAGAGTGTAGTTATAAGAGGTGGAGTCAGTGGATCAGTAGGTTGTGTCTAGTGTTATAGTTATCTTTAGAGTGTAGTTATAAGAGGTAGAGTCAGTGGATTAGTAGGTTGTTGTGTGTAGAGTTATAGTTATCTGTAGAGTGTAGTTATAAGAGGTGGAGTCAGTGGATCAGTAGGTTATTGTTTGTGGTGTTATAGTTATCTGTAGAGTGTAGTTATAATAGGTGGAGTCAGTGGATCAGTAGGTTGTGTGTAGTGTTATAGTTATCTGTAGAGTGTAGTTATAAGCGGTGGAGTCAGTGGATTTGTAGGTTGTTGTGTGTAGTGTTATAGTTATCTGTAGAGTGTAGTTATAAGCGGTGGAGTCAGTGGATCAGTAGGTTGTTGTGTGTGGTGTTATAGTTATCTGTAGAGTGTAGTTATAAGAGGTGGAGTCAGTGGATCAGTAGGTTGTGTGTAGTGTTATAGTTATCTGTAGAGTGTAGTTATAAGAGGTGGAGTCAGTGGATCAGTAGGTTGTGTGTAGTGTTATAGTTATCTGTAGAGTGTAGTTATAAGAGGTGGAGTCATTGGATCAGTAGGTTTTTGCGTGTAGTGTTATAGATATCTGTAGAGTGTAGTTATAAGCGGTGGAGTCAGTGGATCAGTAGGTTGTTGTGTGTGGTGTTATAGTTATCTGTAGAGTGTAGTTATAAGCGGTGGAGTCAGTGGATCAGTAGGTTATTGTGTGTAGTGTTATAGTTATCTGTAGAGTGTAGTTATAAGAGGTGAAGTCAGTGGATCAGTAGGTTGTGTGTAGTGTTATAGTTATCTGTAGAGTGTAGTTATAAGCGGTGGAGTCAGTGGATCAGTAGGTTGTTGTGTGTAGTGTTATAGTTATCTGTAGAGTGTAGTTATAAGCGGTGGAGTCAGTGGATCAGTAGGTTGTGTGTGTAGAGTTATAGTTATCTGTAGAGTGTAGTTATAAGCGGTGGAGTCAGTGGATCAGTAGGTTGTGTCTAGTGTTATAGTTATCTTTAGAGTGTAGTTATAAGTGGTGGAGTCAGTGGATCAGTAGGTTGTTGTGTGTGGTGTTATAGTTATCTGTAGAGTGTAGTTATAAGTGGTGGAGTCAGTGGATCAGTAGGTTTTTGTGTGGTGTTATAGTTATCTGTAGAGTGTAGTTATAAGAGGTGGAGTCAGTGAATCAGTAGGTTGTGTGTGGTCTTATAATTATCTGTAGAGTGTAGTTATAAGAGGTGGAGGCAGTGGATCAGTAGGTTGTTGTGTGTGGTGTTATAGTTATCTGTAGAGTGTAATTATAAGAGGTGGAGTCAGTGGATCAGTAGGTTGTTGTGTGTGGTGTTATAGTTATCTGTAGAGTGTGGTTATAAGAGGTGGAGTCAGTGGATCAGTGGGTTGTGTGTGGTGTTATAGTTATCTGTAGAGTGTAGTTATAAGAGGTGGAGTCAGTGGATCAGTAGTTTGTGTTTAGTGTTATAGTTATCTGTAGAGTGTAGTTATAAGAGGTGGAGTCAGTGGATCAGTAGGTTGTTGTGTGTGGTGTTATAGTTATCTGTAGAGTGTAATTATAAGAGGTGGAGTCAGTGGATCAGTAGGTTGTTGTGTGTGGTGTTATAGTTGTCTGTAGTGTGTAGTTATAAGAGGTGGAGTCAGTGGATCAGTAGGTTGTTGTGTGTGGGGTTATAGTTATCTGAAGAGTGTAGTTATAAGAGGTGGAGTCAGTGGATCAGTAGGTTGTTGTGTGTGGTGTTATAGTTATCTGTAGAGTGTAGTTATAAGAGGTAGAGTCAGTGGATTAGTAGGTTGTGTGTGGTGTTATAGTTATCTGTAGAGTGTGGTTATAAGAGGTGGAGTCAGTGGATCAGTAGGTTGTTGTGTGTGGTGTTATAGTTATCTGTAGAGTGTATTTATAAGAGGTGGAGTCAGTGGATTTGTAGGTTGTGTGTGGTGTTATAGTTATCTTTAGAGTGTAGTTATAAGAGGTGGAGTCAGTGGATCAGTAGGTTGTTGTGTGTAGAGTTATAGTTATCTGTAGAGTGTAGTTATAAGAGGTGGAGTCAGTGGATCAGTAGGTTGTGTGTAGTGTTATAGTTATCTGTAGAATGTAAGTATAAGAGGTGGAGTCAGTGGATCATTAGGTTGTGTCTAGTGTTATAGTTATCCGTAGAGTGTAGTTATAAGAGGTGGAGTCAGTGGATCTGTAGGTTGTGTGTAGTGTTATAGTTATCTGTAGAGTGTAGTTATAAGAGGTGGAGTCAGTGGATCAGTAGGTTGTTGTGTGTGGTGTTATAGTTATCTGAAGAGTGCAGTTATAAGAGGTGGAGTCAGTGGATCAGTAGGTTGTGTCTAGTGTTATAGTTATCTGTAGAGTGTAGTTATAAGAGGTGGAGTCAGTGGATTAGTAGGTTGTGTGTGGTGCTATAGTTATCTGTAGAGTGTAGTTAGAAGAGGTGGAGGCAGTGGATCAGTAGGTTGTTGTGTGTGGTGTTATAATTATCTGTAGAGTGTGGTTATAAGAGGTGGAGTCAGTGGATCAGTGGGTTCTGTGTGGTGTTATAGTTATCTGTAGAGTGTAGTTATAAGAGGTGGAGTCAGTGGATCAGAAGGTTGTTGTGTGTGGTGTTATAGTTATCTGTAGAGTGTAGTTATAAGAGGTGGAGTCAGTGGATCAGTGGGTTGTGTGTGGTGTTATAGTTATCTGTAGAGTGTAGTTATAAGAGGTGGAGTCAGTGGATCAGTAGGTTGTGTCTAGTGTTATAGTTATCTGTAGAGTGTAGTTATAAGAGGTGGAGTCAGTGGATCAGTAGGTTGTGTGTGGTGCTATAATTATCTGTAGAGTGTAGTTATAAGAGGTGGAGTCAGTGGATCAGTAGCTTGTTGTGTGTGGTGTTATAGTTATCTGTAGAGTGTAGTTATAAGAGGTCGAGTCAGCAGATCAGTAGTTTGTTGTGTGTGGTGTTATAGTTATCTGTATAGTGTAGTTATAAGAGGTGGAGTCAGTGGATCAGTGGCTTGTGTGTGGTGTTATAGTTATCTGTAGAGTGTAGTTATAAGAGGTGGAGTCAGTGGATCAGTAGGTTGTGTCTAGTGTTATAGTTATCTGTAGAGTGTAGTTATAAGAGGTGGAGTCAGTGGATTAGTAGGTTGTTGTGTGTAGAGTTATAGTTATCTGTAGAGTGTAATTTTAAGAGGTGGAGTCAGTGGATCAGTAGGTTGTTGTGTGTAGTTTTATAGTTATCTGTAGAGTGTAATTTTAAGAGGTGGAGTCAGTGGATCAGTAGGTTGTGTTTGGTGTTATAGTTATCTGTAGAGTGTAGTTATAAGAGGTGGAGTCAGTGGATCAGTGGGTTGTGTGTGGTGTTATAGTTATCTGTAGAGTGTAGTTATAAGAGGTGGAGTCAGTGGATCAGTAGGTTTTTGTGTGTAGTGTTATAGTTATCTGTAGAGTGTAGTTATAAGCGGTGGAGTCAGTGGATCAGTAGGTTGTTGTGTGTGGTGTTATACTTATCTGTAGAGTGTATTTATAAGAGGTGGAGTCAGTGGATCAGTTTTTTGATGTGTGTAGTGTTATAGTTATCTGTAGAATGTAATTATAAGAGGTGGAGTCAGTGGATCAGTAGGTATTTGTGTGTGGTGTTATAGTTATCTGAAGAGTGTAGTTATAAGAGGTGGAGTCAGTGGATCAGTAGGTTGTGTCTAGTGTTATAGTTATCTTTAGAGTGTAGTTATAAGAGGTAGAGTCAGTGGATTAGTAGGTTGTTGTGTGTAGAGTTATAGTTATCTGTAGAGTGTAGTTATAAGAGGTGGAGTCAGTGGATCAGTAGGTTATTGTTTGTGGTGTTATAGTTATCTGTAGAGTGTAGTTATAATAGGTGGAGTCAGTGGATCAGTAGGTTGTCTGTAGTGTTATAGTTATCTGTAGAGTGTAGTTATAAGCGGTGGAGTCAGTGGATTTGTAGGTTGTTGTGTGTAGTGTTATAGTTATCTGTAGAGTGTAGTTATAAGCGGTGGAGTCAGTGGATCAGTAGGTTGTTGTGTGTGGTGTTATAGTTATCTGTAGAGTGTAGTTATAAGAGGTGGAGTCAGTGGATCAGTAGGTTGTGTGTAGTGTTATAGTTATCTGTAGAGTGTAGTTATAAGAGGTGGAGTCAGTGGATCAGTAGGTTGTGTGTAGTCTTATAGTTATCTGTAGAGTGTAGTTATAAGAGGTGGAGTCATTGGATCAGTAGGTTTTTGCGTGTAGTGTTATAGATATCTGTAGAGTGTAGTTATAAGCGGTGGAGTCAGTGGATCAGTAGGTTGTTGTGTGTGGTGTTATAGTTATCTGTAGAGTGTAGTTATAAGCGGTGGAGTCAGTGGATCAGTAGGTTATTGTGTGTAGTGTTATAGTTATCTGTAGAGTGTAGTTATAAGAGGTGAAGTCAGTGGATCAGTAGGTTGTGTGTAGTGTTATAGTTATCTGTAGAGTGTAGTTATAAGCGGTGGAGTCAGTGGATCAGTAGGTTGTTGTGTGTAGTGTTATAGTTATCTGTAGAGTGTAGTTATAAGCGGTGGAGTCAGTGGATCAGTAGGTTGTGTGTGTAGAGTTATAGTTATCTGTAGAGTGTAGTTATAAGCGGTGGAGTCAGTGGATCAGTAGGTTGTGTCTAGTGTTATAGTTATCTTTAGAGTGTAGTTATAAGAGGTGGAGTCAGTGGATTAGTAGGTTGTTGTGTGTAGAGTTATAGTTATCTGTAGAGTGTAGTTATAAGAGGTGGAGTCAGTGGATCAGTAGGTTATTGTGTGTGGTGTTATAGTTATCTGTAGAGTGTAGTTATAAGAGGTGGAGTCAGTGGATCAGTAGGTTGTGTGTAGTGTTATAGTTATCTGTAGAGTGTAGTTATAAGCGGTGGAGTCAGTGGATCAGTAGGTTGTGTGTAGTGTTATAGTTATCTGTAGAGTGTAGTTATAAGCGGTGGAGTCAGTGGATCAGTAGGTTGTTGTGTGTAGTGTTATAGTTATCTGTAGAGTGTAGTTATAAGCGGTGGAGTCAGTGGATCAGTAGGTTGTTGTGTGTGGTGTTATAGTTATCTGTAGAGTGTATTTATAAGAGGTGGAGTCAGTGGATCAGTAGGTTGTGTGTAGTGTTATAGTTATCTGTAGAGTGTAGTTATAAGAGGTGGAGTCAGTGGATCAGTTGGTTGTGTGTAGTGTTATAGTTATCTGACTATGAAATACTGAGTATTGTGAAGAAGGGTGTTAAAGCTTCACGCTAGTTTGACCTATCTTAGATGATTTTGGCACTCCTCTATCATTTTCTCTGTCTCCTGTTCTTCTTTTTTTTTCTCAGTCTCCTCTGTCTCCTTCCTAACATTCATCCTTCCTCTCATCTTCTGTTACCCTTCTGTTACATTTCTTTCCTCAGAATACTTTGTCTTCTTATTCAACCTTGTGAATCAGTTGCTGTGTTATGCTGTTGGGTATCCACTTCCTTAATTTCAGCTTATATGTTAGTGATATATTAGTAGTTACTGAATAACAAATAGTAGCTACTTATTGATAAATATTAAGATTTGTTCTTGATCAAAATGCCTAGAATGTTTTTTTTTTTTCAAAAATCATAATCAAGAATGACTTCATATCATACAGATGTATTGCCTACCTGTACCACCTACTTGTTTTTGTCTCACCCATGTGATATTGTTTCTACCTCTGTTTGGTTTGTGTCCCCTTTTTCCCAGATATTTGTAGGCTTGTCTTGTGTATAAGTCACCCTCATGTTTCTATGTTCGTTTGTCTAGTCTTGTGTCTATATCGATGTGTGTCACTCTGTGTTGTTTTGTGTGTTTTACTTCCTTTGTTCATTGTAGTAATTGTTTTTAAAAATCTTGTGCCTACATCCTGTCTCTATGTTTCCCATCAGTGACAATACATACCTCATGTTAAAACAAAAGATTGCCTACTAGCATGTCTGTGTGCAAAGCTGTGGTCTTCTAAAATGGTGCATCTGAGGTATAAACAACACAATAATACACAGGATGCACCCAGATGCCTTGTTCTGATATTTGTCTGTGGTTTCCAAGAAAGACAGCAAGAAAAGACCTTCAGAATAGAGGGTCTTACTCTGTTTTTAGTTTTAAATTTTGATACTCTGTATTATAAGTATTTTTCTCCATTTTTCAATGCTGTATTATGCCAGTAGGGATGTGCACCAGGAGAATGACACACTGAGCATTTCAGAAGAGCAAGTGTACAGTATGAAATAAATAAGAGATCACCAGAATTCATAGTTTGAACTGAAAAAAACAACATGTAAAATGACTGAGATGTTTGTGTGCATTGGCTGTATTTCAACTCAATGGAGTGGAAAAGTTATTTTGGAGAAACTGCACATCTGAAAGGTTTAATCATAAAGATTCACTGAGATTATAGCACAAAACTGATGTAAAGAAAAATATTTTTACAAAACCGCATATCAACTGTTTCAAATATACACATGAGACTGCGTGTGTAGGTTAGAGAGAGATAGACAGAGCAGGATAGACGAGGAGAAAAATGAACAGATGGTGTTCTCTGTGCATCACTGGGACACTGGGTTTAATTTCAGCTGAGAGAACGAGGGGGGAAAACAAGCAACTCAAAAATGAGTGCAGACAAGTAAACAACAGACCTGATACTGCTGAGTCTCCCTCTCTCTCTCTCTCCCTCTCTGTTTGCCTATACAGCTCTCTCTATCTTTTCTCCTGCTCAATCCCCCCTTTTCTCTCTGTCCTCTTCTTTCTCTCCATCCCTTTCTCTTTATCCATTCCCTATCTATCTATCTATCTATCTATCTATCTATCTATCTATCTATCTATCTATCTATCTATCTATCTATCTATCTATCTATCTATACACTTCCTCTTTTTATCCATTCTTCTTTCTCTTTTTCTCTCTATCTTCTCTCTCATAGATCCTTGGTAAATTATGCTGGGTTAAGTGGTGTGTAAAGTGTATTGGTCAGTGAGAGTGTGTGGTAATGGAGGTGGGAGATGAGGGTCTCTGTGGTGAACTGATAACATGAAGTGTGAAAGCAGATAGATGGACAGAACAGGAGCATCAAACCATCAAACTAAGTGAGAAGAAAACAGAAAAGGCGAGAGAGAGAGTGAAAGAGAGAAAGAGAGAGAGAGAGAGAGAGAGAGAGAGAGAGCGTGTGTGTGTGTGTGTGTGTGTGTGTGTGTGTGTGTGTGTGTGTGTGTGCGTGTGTGTGCGCGCACTATATGCTCTGGCTGTGTGATGTGTGATGCCCCTCTGGTGAACTCTTCTCCACTACAGTGCATTTGTGGGCTAATTTACTGATCCATGTGGTTAACAGAATAATTCTCAGAATAATTCTCTCTCTCTCTCTCTCTCTCTTATTCTCTCTCTCTCTCTCTCTCTCTCTCTCTCTCTCTCTCACACCTTTGGGTGTATGGTGAAGGCAGTTATGGGTTTAGTTGTTTATTAGCTGTTATTCTGTACTTTATCAACTCTGGCCTTGAGCACTTTCTCTGTTTATAAATCAGAAAGCCTTCCATAAAAGTGACCCCTTAACATTCCAGGCTCATTACATAATAAGCTAAGGCTTATTTTTCATTAACTACTGGGATTTCAGCACCAACTAATGGGGCATGTTATAGCAATGTGTAATAAAACTTTGGACCATGGCTCAATAAGGGATTAAATTCAGTGTCAATGCTGAAAAGTATGGAAAGTGTATATTTAAAGCATCCTGCTTCACTGACCACTCTTCAAACCACAGTAGTATTTAGTATTGAAATGGAACGAAATCAGTGCCTGGATAGTTTTTACCATGTTTAGGATGGTGGGACATGCTGATCAATTGTGAGATATCTAATGAATACAGATGAAGAAAAAAGTGCCTCCACCATGTATTCAAAAACAACGCAAAAAAATAGTATTTTAAAAAGCTCTCAAATTAAAAACAGGTATAGTCTGCTAGAGAAAGACTCATCTCATCTGGCCCATCTAGTGGCCGAAGCACAGGCAGAGGGTAAAAACTCAACAGCTACATTTTAGCATTCATATTCACAAGGGCAAGATGATTCAACACACTGTTTTCCAAAGAACATTGTATCATCTATAAGTTATAGTCCCTTTGGAGATGTATCTAGATGGTAAATGCATAACCTGGATTCCCTGGATTTATGTTGTTTGTCACTGTATCTTTCACGTTGCACAACCACTTGTTCTATGGTCTATCAAAAAATTCACAAATCAATGACTCCAGTTTTTAAAATGTTGTGCTACAGCATTGCTCAGCACACAGCATGTGGTGCTACAGTGCTTACAAATGCTAGTATGCAGCTCACTAGGTTGTGATGAACGTAATCAGTGGGTGAGATAGAGGGAGGGAATGTATAGAGCAGTGCTGAAATAAATTTTATGGGGTGTCAAGATAAGCAGACAAAGAGAGAGAGATAGAGATGGGTCAAGAGACAGAGGGAAGGTGATGTAAGAGGCAGGAAAGAGGTTCTGAAAGAAAGAAGGATATAATAGGAATGCATAAAGTGAAGAAAAAAGAGAACAAAATCTCCATAATGCCCCACCATACTTAAGTACAACATGTAGTTTTCAGCATATGATGCTATGATGCTGTAATCCATTTGTTATCTCTAATCCACCAGCATATTTTGTCATTAACTGCTTTACCATAATCCTTTGTATTGTTGGTCATTGCATTTGGTTAGCTGTGAGTGTGACATTTATATTCATGACAGCTGATGTTTTCATGATGAATCACCCCATGATTAGTGGAGCTGTGTTTCTCTCTGCTTTCAGAAATATACATTTAGTATACATTGTTGTGGAGATTATCTATGTTGTGATATCTTAGTTTGTTTTTGCACATTTTGGAGCTTTATCATTTTATTTTAGACCAAGAGGACCCCAAAAAGAGAAGAATAGTGATGATAAATGTTGGGTCCTCTAAAACGTTCCACTGCCATTCTATTCTGAATTCAGCACTAGTAGGTGATACTTGTGATGAATGCTGATCATTTTTTCATTGTATTTGGGCTTTTTTCATACTTGATCATGAACCAACCATGCTCTACCATAATCCATCCAGACTCTGACTCAGCAAGCTATTAGCAAGCTATTAATTTTCTTAAAGAGACATCTGTGTTTTATTGGTGGGATTTACAACACTATGGTGTGCGTGACAGGTCAGTTAACTAAGGCGAAACATAGAGGTAGTCCAAGAGGAGTAAGGCAAATCGATCCACGAGCTTAATTCCCAGGGCGAGACTGAGTTAACTGTACCTCTCAGAAATTGATCTCAACCTCTTAACTGGCCAGGGCCCACCGGCAGGCCCAACGTTTTACTGCACACTTCTATAACCTAAGAATTGCACTGAAGTCCCTGTAGTTCCTGAATAATATGCTTTGGTATGTAATAAGCCTGGGATTTTAAGGGGTTAAAGAATAGCAGTTGTGATAAAAAATACAGACCAAGCAACAGTGGAGTCTGAGGGCAAAAGGGCAGGAGCACCCCCAGGGGTCTTTGTGTGCATACTCCACTGGCTCTACCACAATCCACATTGTATTGGCATATATTACCAGCTACCACAGAACACTACAGCTGTGTATATTACAAATAGATATATTAGGTAGATGCCTAGTGTGTTCATTAATGAATATGCTACAGAATAAAATGATGGATGGAGGGACTGATCCTGAATCAGGAAGTATCAAACGCAATGTATTTATAATGACATCAGGACCATTTGGAATAATTTTGTCTTTGAATATATGATTCAGCCTATTTGTATTTTCCATAATTCACTCTGTAAGCGGTGGGACGCTCAGCAGTACTAAGCCTTTTGCACTTTCATTATAAAGAGATGAGAGGTTTAGGGTGGGTTCCAAACATAAAGAGGAGGAGAGGAGTGGGGGATGGGCAGATATGGATTGAGTCTATAGGACATAGTTGCTAAGATACAGTGTGAGTAAGAGATGCCAAGTTGCTAGGTAACATGCATTATGTGATGAGTGACTAATGAGGTGTGTGAGGTGGCAGGTGGAAGTAAGGAAAGTGTGTCTGTGAGCATGTTTTGTTTGTTTGTGTTATTATGGGTGCATTCATACCTTCTAAACACTGTGTGACTGTGTGTGTGTGTTGTGTGTGTGTGAGGCAGGCTGTGGACTGAGGGATGTTGTTATTTATAGGCCGGTCCTTTGTGTCCTGTGGTTATGAAAATGGAACGTGAAAGCGACAGCCAACACTAATGCAGCAGTCCTCTACTGAGGCTTCCCCCACTGCTGCTGAGAGATGGTACAGTCCAGTGATTGCACATAGGCTGAGAGGGGCAGAATGAAATGTGATTGGATAATCCAAGAATTTAATACTCCGTAATCCATGTCAAATCCTTTTGGCATTACTGTCAGGAGAGAGATTAAATGCGTGTGTGCAAACATGCATGTTTGTGTGCGTGTTTTGGTAGTATATACAGTCATGTGCAAATGTTTGAACACCCCTGGTCAAATGACATGCTTGGTTGGTTTCCTAAATGAATGGAAATGAACACATCCTCTACAAAGAACACAGTCTAAATATGGCATTTTCTGCAATTTTAGCTAGTGCTAGTTTAGTGTCATTTAGTTTATTTGCACTCACAAAATTAACAAGACCTGTAACTTGACCAGGGGCCAAATTATACCTTTTTCTGATTGTGACAAACAAGACATTTAAGTAATAACTATTATTTATTGATAAAAAAAATAATAATAAATCTTCCCAATATCATGGCCCTAAAAATTAATCACTTATTCAATTGTAATTTTACAATAAGCCATATGCCAATAAGTACTAGTTTTGGTGCTAGTTTAATCTCACGAGTTTACACACTCACAAACACCATTATAGTTAACTTTCTTTTGAAAAAAGCAATTAGCTGCCCAGTAAAGTGTCATCTCTCTGCTGATGTGTCCTCACTTTTTAAAAAAAACATCTGTGTCTGCGGTTGTGGTGCTTCACAGGAGATCCATCCTGTTTTTGATCAAATATGTAAATAAATTTGACATGTTATTTGATTTGCCAATTGCTAGTTTAACACATTTACTCATTTAACATTAACTTACTTCAAGGAAACACTGCCAGCATGACACTGTGCGACATAGTTGTATGTGCTGTTTTTTTCGCTCTTCATGTATCAAAGAGCCAGTCAGACTCAGATGTCACATCTTTTTATTCTTCTTTTTCTTTTTAAAAATGATTCTTTCCATCTTTTATGATGTCATTGTAATTCAAAATACTCGTAGCACCAAGATGTTTTGGATGGTGCTTTTAGTGCAGCACCTCACAGGATACATGCATAAGTCATCGTGACTCTCTATGTGTTCATGAGTGTATTCCATAAGTGGATATTAGCTAGCCTTTCAGACTTGAGTGTGCGACAGTTGCATATTCTGTTTCTGATGTTTACTGCCCTTGGAACCACTAAGAGTGCATGTGAGAGAGAGAGAGAGAGAGAGAGAGAGAGAGAGAGAGACAGGCAGGAGAGTGTGTGCTACTTTGTGCATTTATGTTCAGGATTTTTGAGCATGTGCAGAAATCGAATGATATAGGAAGAGAGGGTGTGAGAGAGCCTCTCCATGGATCACCACCTTATCGTGGTGGAGGGGTTTGTGTGCTTGAATGATCCTTGGAGCTATGTTGTCTGGAGCAAAAGCTCTTGGTAGGGTCTCCCATGGCAAACTGGTCCTAGGTGACAGGCCAGACAAAGTGTGATCCATAATCACCCCTATGAAAACAAGAAAGCAGGACTGGAGCTACATGAGTCCCCCCTCCCATCGACCCACCACCGATGGGAGGGGCAGTAGTAGGGGTTCGGTGCATTGTGGATCGGGCAGTGTCCGAAGGCATGGGCCTTGGTGTTCTGATCCTCGGAAACTGGCTTTTGGAACTTGGAACGTTACCTCACTGGCAGAGAAGGAGCCTGAGTTGGTGCGCGAGGTTGAGAGATACCGGCTAGATATAGTCAGGCTCACCTCAACACACAGCTTGGGCTCTGGATCTCCTTGAGAGGGGCTGGACTTTATTCTTTTCTGGAGTTGCCCATGGTGAGAGGCGGCGGGCAGGTGTGGGCTTTCTCATAGCCCCTCGACTCTGCACCTGTATGTTGGAGTTTTCCCCAGTGGACGAGAGGGTAGCTTCCATACGCCTTCGGGTTGGGGAACGGGTCCTGACTGTTGTCTGTGCTTATTCACCGAACAGCAGTTCAGAGTACCCAGCCTTCCTAGAGTCCTTGGGAGGGGTGCTTGAAAGTGCTCCTCCTGGAGACTCGATTGTCCTACTGGGGGACTTCAATGCTCACGTTGGCAACGACAGTAAGACCTGGAGGGGTGTGATTGGGAGGAATGGCCTCTCTGATCTGAACCCGAGTGGTGTTCAGTTTTTGGACTTCTGTGCAAACCACAGTTTGTCCATAACGAACACCATGTTTGAACACAAGGATGTCCATAAGTGCACATGGCACCAGGACACCCTAGGCCGCAGTTCAATGATTGACTTTGTAGTCGTGTCATCGGACTTGCGGCCATGTGTTTTGGACATTCGGGTAAAGAGAGGAGCTGAGCTGTCAACTGATCACCACCTGGTGGTGAGTTGGATCAGGTGGTGGGGGAAGATGCCGGTCAGTCCAGGCAAACCAAAACGTATAGTGAGGGTTTGCTGGGAACGTCTGGCAGAAGAACCTGTCAGATTGATCTTCAACTCACACCTCCATCAGAAATTTGACCAGATATCGGGGGAGGTGAGGGACATTGACTCAGAATGGGCCATGTTCCACTCTTCCATTGTTGAAGCGGCTGACTGTAGCTGTGGTCACAAGGTAGTTGGTGCCTGTCGGGGCAGTAATCCTCGAACCCGGTGGTGGACACCACAGGTGAGAGATGCCATCAAGCTGAAGAAGAAGTCCTACCGGGCATGGTTGGCCTGTAGGACACCAGAGGCAGCTGGCAGGTATCGACAGGCCAAGCGATCTGCAGCTTCAGTCGTTGCCAAGGCAAAAACCCGGGTGTGGGAAGAGTTCGGTGAGGCCTTGGAAAGTAACTTTAAATCGGCTCCGAAAAGATTCTGGCAAACCGTCAGGCGACTCAGAAGGGGAAAGCAGTGTGCCACTAGCACTGTATATAGTGGAGATGGTGTGCTGCTGACTTCGACTGAAGATGTCATTGGGCGGTGGAAGGAATACTTTGAGGACCTTCTCAATCCCACCAACACGTTCTCCAGTGAGGAGGCAGAGTCCAACTACAGGGGAATCACACTCCTCAGCCTCCCTGGTAAGGTCTATGCAGGGGTACTGGAGAAGAGAGTCCGGCTTATACTCGAACCTCGGATTCAGGAGGAGCAGTGCGGGTTCCATCCTGGTCGTGGAACACTGGACCAACTCTTCACCCTCTCCAGGATTCTGGAGGGTTCATGGGAGTTTGCCCAACCAGTCCACATGTGCTTTGTGGATTTGGAGAAGGCATTCGACTGTGTTCCCTGGGGTATTCTGTGGGAGGTGCTTCAGGAGTACGGGGTACATGACCCTTTGCTACGAGCCATTCAGGCCCTGTACAAACAAAGCAGGAGTTTGGTTTGCATGGCCGGCAGTAAGTCAGACTCGTTCCCAGTGAGAGTTGGACTCCGTCAGGGCTGCCCTCTGTCACCGATTCTATTCATAATTTTTATGGATAGAATTTCTAGGCGCAGTCAGGGGATGGAGGGTGTCCGGTTTGGTGACCTCAAGGTCACATTGCTGCTGTTTGCAGATGATGTGGTCCTATTGGGGACATCAGGCCGTGAACTTCAGCTTTCACTGAATCGGTTTGCAGCCGAGTGTGAAGTGGCCGGGATGAGGATCAGTACCTTCAAATCCGAGGCCATGGTTCTCAGGCGGGAAAGGGTGGAGAGCCCTCTCTGGGTCGGGGATGAGCTCTTGCCTCAAGTGGATGAGTTTAAGTATCTCGGGGTCTTCACGAGTGATGGTACAAGGGAGCAGGAGATTAACAGGCGGATTGGTGCTGGGTCAGCAGTGATGCGGGCTCTTTACCGGTCTGTTGTGGTAAAGAAAGAGCTGAGCCATAAGCAAGGCTCTCGATTTACTGGCCGATCTACGTTCCCACCCTCACCTATGGTCATGAGCTTTGGGTAATGACCGAAAGAACGAGATCGCGATTACAAGCGGCCGAAAAGAGTTTCCTCCGCAGGGTGTCTGGACTCTCCCTTAGAGATAGGGTGAGAAGTTCGGTCATCCGGGAGGGACTCGGAGTAGAGCCGCTGCTTCTCCACGTCGAGAGGAGCCAGTTGAGGTGGTTCGGGCATCTTGTTAGGATGCCTCCTGGATGCCTCCCTTGGGAGGTGTCACAGGCAAGTCCACATGGGAGGAGACTGAGTCTGAGTACTACTGCTGGGAACTACCTGTGACTAAGGAAATGCACTTTGAATTCACAGCATCTGCTTTATTAGAAACCCCAATTCTGTAGTTTCTCTCAGTGACCACTTTGTGTCTTATAGGTCAACATTATACAGTATTGTGAAAAAGTTAGTGGTGATTCCTTAATCTGTTTAATTTTTCAGTGACAGAAAAACACCTAGAAAACCTAAATTTCACAAATATAAGTAAGAATCCTTTTTTAAGTATTTAATGTGTCCACCCTTTGCCTTTATCACATTCTTTTCAGGAGACTTGCTTTCAGTTTGTCAAAGAAATCTTCAAGGATATTGTTCCTCACCTCCAAAGCTCAGTCTTAGAAATTGGTTGCATTTCCTGCTTTTTACAGTCCAAATAAACCCAAATACATTTAATGATCTTGAGGTGTGGACTCTGGAGTGGTCAGTCCTTCTGGGTTCTGAGAGCATCAGCAGCTTTGTAAAAATTTTGCACTTTTTTCCAGTCTATGTCCTTTTCTCAGTAAAGGCTTCTTGACAGTTACACATCTTTTTAGACTCATGTTGTTGAGGTGAAATCTTTTGGTGGACTACAAAGTCTTGAACAGTTTCTTGAAGACCAATTTTCTCTAAATCTTTGAAAACATATGTGAACTGCCGTTTTGGAAACTCCTGTTTTTCACTTATTTTTCTTTGAATTCTCTCTTCCTTATGCAAGTGGACTATATTATATCTAATGTCCTCAGAAAATATCTCCTGAAAAAATGACGAATTGATACTTAATGTTTTAAGTGGAAGTTAAATGAAAGGTGGTCCCTGACTTTTGAGCTGCACTGTAAGTGTACAAGTACAGACTGTAACTCATCCATTGATGTACAATATGTCAGACATCCTCTATGCTGTTCAG